>NW_027069480.1:688156-774548 GCF_002906115.3 Quercus suber
TTTGTTTTTTTTGTTTTTTTTTTTTTTTTTTTTTTTTTTTTTTCTTTTAATGTTCACCATCATGAACATCATGTCTTTTTTTTTTCTTTGTTTTTATTTCATCATAATTAATATTACTCTTATTACCTAAAAAAAAAAAACTAAGTATTAACCCAAATCAAAATTCAAGCAAAGTTGTATAAAAGGAAGAGAGAAGACTTTGTAATGGGAAATTAAAAAAACACAATACCAAAACACATTTAAAAAAAATCATCAACCTTAAACAAAACTATAAGAAAGAAAGAAAAAATCTGAGAGAGAGAGAGAGAGAGAGAGAGAGAGAGAGAGAGGAATGTAGTTCACCTTAGAAAAATGTTAATCAAACATACAAAAAAAATAATAATATGATATATTTGCAGAGATAAAAAGACAAAAAGATAAAAAATACTTATAGAAATATATATTTTTTTTAAATAATACTTGAATTAATTGTTACTTTTTATATACTACACTCAATTATATAATATTTATATATTCCCACGCATCGCGTGGGTATGCGACTAGCTTATTCATAATTTTTATGCATCTTTTGCATTTATATGAGCATAAAAGTAAAAGAAATACACATTTTCTTTCCATATCCTTTTTTATTACAATCCAAACAAATGAAAGAAAAATTCATTCTTCTCTTTTCTTGTCCCCTCCTCTCCTCATTTCCAAATGTACACAAGAGATTTATTTCCTTTTATTTTCCTTCTCATTTCCTTTCTATTATTCATTTTTTTTTTGTCTTCTCTTCCCTCATTTATTGCCAAACAAAGCATTAGGTGGAAACATTTGATGCTTTGTTTTATGGTGCCTTTTGTAGGTTCTATATAGTACTTGCTGGGAAAGGAAATTTATTTGGTAGTTTGGGAGGGAGTATACTCCCGAATTACCCAATAACAAACCGCTGTGGAATGCAAAAGACATCCTATATCCAATAGAAGTATTGTATCTAATATAGCAAGAAGTGTGTGATAATTCAATAAGTTTTGTTTCTACAAAGAGTAATATTTCGCAAGTGTATGGGAAATAGCAAGAGAGAAACAATGAGTGGTGTGTGTAGCAAAATGTGTATAATATATTATGCATCGGTAGAAGCTTCTATTTTATTGATAACTCATTTGTGTATTTTATTTTAGTGTGGTGAGATTTAACCCAAAGTACTTGACAAAATATTTCTCTTTTGAAAGTCAAATTTATTTTGAAAAAGCTTCCACTGCAAATCCCATTCCTTAGAGTATGTTTGGTTTGAGATGAAATAAGAAGGATGAAAAAAAAAAAAAAAAAAAAAAGAAAGAAAAAGTAGAGAGATAATGTTTTTAGTGTGNTAATGAATCAACCCTAAAAGTAATTACACATTTTGATTGGAGCACATTATGGAACATTTCCCGCACCATGGAATCCACACCAAAATGACATTTTGTTAGGAGCAATTTCAGGGAAATTACACTTATTTTCATTTTTATGATTGATATAATTATGGTATTAGATAATAACCGGCCCATAAGTATGGAATTAGACTTTTATTATACCTATTCCTTTTTAATTATTAGTCATTAAGTCTCTACAATTATTGTGCCATCGAAGCGTAGAATTTATTGTTACTATTCTCCTATTAAGCCACATCAACATCCATGTCATTATTTTCTTTTCAATAATAACTAAATTATTTTTTTCCATTATTTTTCTATTAGTCTTTTAATGATTTCACAATTTTCACTTCAGCTTCTATAACACCCTTGAGATTATTATAATAGTATAAATTCATCACAAATTTACAACATTATCTTAACCAAAATTATGATGAAACAAAAGGAATAAAAAATAGACTTTATAATAATTTATCACCCAAAAAATTGGTACGAATTTTCAAATTCATAGCCATGTAAATTGTGTTTTGACATAAACTCAAATTCCTATTTCCAAAAAACTAAGTATAAGCTTTATGCTGCGAACTATATATTTTTGATTAGTGTAGGTGCGTTGGGTTCTTCAAATTGTTCTTCTATCATTGAGTTTCTTTCTACTCTTAGAATTGTCCCTTGAGTTATTTTTTTCTTTGAAGTAGTTGTTGTTGTTGTTGTTGTTGTTTTTTTTTTTTTTTTTTTTTTAATGTTCACCATCATGAACATCATGTCTTTTTTTTCTTTGTTTTTATTTCATCATAATTAATATTACTCTTATTACCTAAAAAAAAAACTAAGTATTAACCCAAATCAAAATTCAAGCAAAGTTGTATAAAAGGAAGAGAGAAGACTTTGTAATGGGAAATTAAAAAAACACAATACCAAAACACATTTAAAAAAAATCATCAACCTTAAACAAAACTATAAGAAAGAAAGAAAAAATCTGAGAGAGAGAGAGAGAGAGAGAGAGAAGAGAGAGAGAATGTAGTTCACCTTAGAAAAATGTTAATCAAACATACAAAAAAATAATAATATGATATATTTGCAGAGATAAAAAGACAAAAAGATAAAAAATACTTATAGAAATATATATTTTTTTAAATAATACTTGAATTAATTGTTACTTTTATATACTACACTCAATTATATAATATTTATATATTCCCACGCATCGCGTGGGTATGCGACTAGCTTATTCATAATTTTTATGCATCTTTTGCATTTATATGAGCATAAAAGTAAAAGAAATACACATTTTCTTTCCATATCCTTTTTTATTACAATCCAAACAAATGAAGAAAAATTCATTCTTCTCTTTTCTTGTCCCCTCCTCTCCTCATTTCCAAATGTACACAAGAGATTTATTTCTTTTATTTTCCTTCTCATTTCCTTTCTATTATTCATTTTTTTTTGTCTCTCTTCCTCATTTATTGCCAAACAAAGCATTAGGTGGAAACATTTGATGCTTTGTTTTATGGTGCCTTTTGTAGGTTCTATATAGTACTTGCTGGGAAAGGAAATTTATTTGGTAGTTTGGGAGGGAGTATACTCCCGAATTACCCAATAACAAACCGCTGTGGAATGCAAAAGACATCCTATATCCAATAGAAGTATTGTATCTAATATAGCAAGAAGTGTGTGATAATTCAATAAGTTTTGTTTCTACAAAGAGTAATATTTCGCAAGTGTATGGGAAATAGCAAGAGAGAAACAATGAGTGGTGTGTGTAGCAAAATGTGTATAATATATTATGCATCGGTAGAAGCTTCTATTTTATTGATAACTCATTTGTGTATTTTATTTTAGTGTGGTGAGATTTAACCCAAAGTACTTGACAAAATATTTCTCTTTTGAAAGTCAAATTTATTTTGAAAAAGCTTCCACTGCAAATCCCATTCCTTAGAGTATGTTTGGTTTGAGATGAAATAAGAAGGATGAAAAAAAAAAAAAAAAAAAGGAAAGAAAAAGTAGAGAGATAATGTTTTTAGTGTGTGTTTGGTTAGAACAAGCACAAGATGCGGTGTTTCTCCGCTTAGAAAACGATGGAAATATTGAACAAGCAGAATTTGATTTTTTTTATAAAAAAAGATACTAGTGTTTAATTCTTTTTGATTGAAAATTTGAAAGGGGTTTCAAGGTTCATGAAAAGTAAGATTGCATTTTGCACATGTCTGTCTTTTTCTTTCTCTCATTGACAAAAACTTTGTTAGTCCAAGTTTTCACATTAGAGATAGGCCTACATGTGGGATGTACCATCGGTCTTGTAGAGTCATCACCGACTCTAGACCATTAGGCCTGCAGTAAAGTCTTTGTATTTTCTCTCCATGATTTCAATAATTGCTAATTTGTAGAATAACTTTTATAGTGTGTTTGATAGCCCTAGAGGAGAGGGAAAGAGAAGAGAAATGGTTTGAAAAGTGATCATTTCTTTGGTTTGGTTAGCATGGGAGGGAGCTACAAATTTGCAATCTACCCAATTTGGATGAATTTTATAGGAGACAATAGTTTTTAAAAACTCGGGCCCATATATATAACATAATATGTCTTGAAGTTACATATTTATTCATAAATTTTATGCATCTTTCACATTAATATGAGCATAAAAGTAAAAAAATACACATTTTCTTTCCATATCATTTTTTATTACAATCCAAACAAATGAAAGAAAAATTCATTCTTCTCTTTTCTTTCCCCTCCTCTCCTCATTTCCAAATGTACACAAGAGATTTAATTTCTTTTCTTTCCTTCTTATTTCCTTTCTATTATTCTTTTTTTTTTCTTCTCTTCCCTCATTTGCTGCCAAACAAAGCATTAGGTGGAAACATTTGATGCTTTGTTTTGTAGTCTCTTTTGTATGTTCTATAAAATACTAGCCGCAAAAGGAAATTCATTTGGTAGTTTGCGAGGGAGTGTACTCCCGAGTTACCCAATAATAAACCGCTGTGAAATGTAAAAGACATCCTATATCCAATAGAAGTATTGTATCTAGCTAATATAGCAAGAAGTGTGTGATAATTCAATAGGTGTTGTTTCTACAAAGAGTAATATTCTGCGAGTGTAAGGGAAATAGCAAGAGAGAAACAATGGGTGATGTGTGTAGCAAAATGTGTGTAATATATTATGCATCAATAAAAGCTTCTATTTTATTGATAACTCATTTGTGTATTTTATTTGAGTGTGCTGAGATTTATCACAAAGTACTTGACAAAATATTTCTCTTTTGAAAGTCAAATTTATTTTGACAAAGCTTCCACTGCAAATCCCATCCTTTAGAGTATGTTTGGTTGGAGGTGAAATAAGAAGGATGAAAAAAAAATGAAAAGAAAAGTAGAGAGATAATGTTTTTAGTGGGTGTTCAGTTAGAACAAGCACATGATACAGTGTTTGTTCACTGAGAAAACGCTGGAAATATCGAAAAAGCGGAATTGGATTTTTTATATTAAAAAAAATAATACTAGAGTTTAATTTGTTTTGATTGAAAATTTGAAAGTGGCAGCAAGTTCATGAAAAGTATGGCAGCATTTTGCACATGTTTGTCTTTTTCTTTCTCTCATAGAAAAAAAACTTGTTTAGTCCAAGTTTTCACACTAGAGATAGGCCTACATGTGGGATGTACCATTGGTCTTGTAGAGTCATCATCGACTAGGCTTGCAATAAAGTCTTTGTATTTTCTTCTCCATGATTTCAATAATTGCAACTTTGTAGAATAACTTTTACGGTGTATTTGATAACCCTAGAGGAGAGAGGAAGAGAAGAGTAATTGTTTGAAAAGTGATCATTTCTCAGATTTGGATAGCATGGGAGAGAGCTACAAATTTGCAATCAGCTTAATTTGGATGAATTTGAAAGGAGACAATAGTTTTTAAAAACTTGGGGCACATATATATAATATAATATGTCTTGAAGTTACATATTTATTCATAATTTTTTTGCATCTTTCACATTTATATGAGCATAAAAGTAAAAAAAATACACACTTTCTTTCCATACCCTTTTTTATTACAATCCAAACAAATGAAAGAAAAATTCATTCTTCTCTTTTCTTTTCCCCTCCTCTCCTCATTTCCAAATGTACACAAGAGATTTATTTTCTTTTCTTTTCTTTCTCATTTCCTTTCTATTGTACTTTTTTTTTCTTCTCTTTCCTCATTTGTAGCCAAACAAAGCATTAGGTGGAAACATTTGATGCTTTGTTTTGTCATCTCTTTTGTAAGTTCTATATAACACTAGCTGCGAAAGGAAATTTATTTGGTAGTTTGGGAGGGATTATACTCCCGAATTACCCAATAATAAACCGCTGCGGAATGTAAAAGATATCCTATATCCAATAGAAGTATTGTATCAAATATAGTAAGAAGTGTGTGATAATTCAATAAGTGTTGTTTCTACAAAGAGTAATATTCCACAAGTGTAAGGGAAATAACAAGAGAGAACAATGAGTGGTGTGTGTAGCAAAATGTGTGTAATATATTATGCCTCAATAAAAGCTTCTATTTTATTGATAACTCATTTGTGTATTTTATTTGAGTGTGCTGAGATTTATCACAAAGTACTTGACAAAATATTTCTCTTTTGAAAGTCAAATTTATTTTGACAAAGGTTCAACTGCAAATCCCATCCTTTAGAGTAGGTTTGGTTGGAGGTGAAATATGAAGGATGGAAAAAAATGGAAAGAAAAGTAGAGAGATAATGTTTTTAGTGGGTGTTCGGTTAGAACAAGCACATGATGCAGTGTTTGTTCGCTGAGAAAATGTTGGAAATATCGAAAAAGCGGAATTGGATTTTTTTTTTTATATAAAAAAAAAATACTAGAGTTTAATTTGTTTTGATTGAAAATTTGAAAGTGGTTGCAGGGTTCATGAAATGTTTGGCTGCATTTACCCAATGTTTGTCTTTTTCTTTCTCTCATAGAAAAAAACTTGATTAGTCCAAGATTTCACAATGGAGATAGGCCTACACGTGGGATGTACCATTGGTCTTGTAGGGTCGTCACCGACTCTAGACCATTAGGCCTGTAGTAAAGTCTTTGTAATTTCTTCTCCAGGATTTCAATAATTGCAACTTTGAAGAATAACTTTTATGGTGTGTTTGATAACCGTAGAGGAGAGAGGAAGAGAAGAGAAATGGTTTGAAAAGTGATTATTTCTTCGGTTTGGTTAGCATGGGAGAGAGCTACAAATTTGTAATCGGCCCAATTTTGATGAATTTTAAAGGAGACAATAGTTTTTAAAAACTTGGGGCCCATATATATAATATAATATGTCTTGAAGTTACATATTTATTCATACTTTTTATGTATCTTTCACATTTATATGAGCATAAAAGTAAAAAAATACGTATTTTCTTTCCATATCCTTTTTTATTACAATCCAAACAAATGAAAGAAAAATTCATTCTTCTCTTTTCGTTTCGCCTCGTCTCCTCATTTCCAAATGTACACAAGAGATTTATTTATTTATTTATTTATTTTCCTTCTCATTTCCTTTCTATTATTATTATTATTATTTTTTTGTCTTCTCTTCCCTCATTTGTAGCCTAACAAAGCATTAGGTGGAAACATTTGATTCTTTGTTTTGTTGTCTCTTTTGTATGTTCTATATAATACTAGCGACGGAAGGAAATTTATTAGGTAGTTCTGGAGGTAGTATACTCCCGAATTACCCAATAATAAACCGCTGCGGAATGTAAATGGCATCCTATATCCAATAGAATTATTGTATCTAATATAGCAAGAAGTGTGTGATAATTCAATAAGTGTTGTTTCTACAAAGAGTAATATTCAACAAGTGTAAATGAAATAGAAAGAGAGAAACAATGAGTGGTGTGTGTAACAAAATGTGTGTAATGTATTAAGCATCAATAAAAGCTTCTATTTTATTGATAACTCATTTGTGTATTTTATTTGAGTGTGGTGAGATCTTTCACAAAGTTCTTGACAAAATATTTCTCTTTTGAGAGTCAAATTTATTTTGACAAAGCTTCTGCTTGAAATCCCATCCCTTAGAGTGTGTTTGGTTTGAGGAGAAATAAGAAGGATGAAAGAAGAAAAAGAAAGAAAAGTAGAGAGATAATGTTTTTAGTGGGTGTTTGGTTAGAACTAGCACATGATACAGTGTTTCTTCATTCAGAAAATGCTAGAAATATTGCAAAATCGAAATTGGATTTTTTTTTTTATAAATAAAATACTAGTGTTTAATTTGTTTTGATTGAAACAATGAGCGGTGTGTGTAACAAAATGTGTGTAATATATTAAGCATCAATAAAAGCTTCTATTTTATTGATAACTCATTTGAGTATTTTGTTTGAGTGTGGTGAGATTTATCACAAAGTATTTGACAAAATATTTATCTTTTGAGTGTCAAATTTACTTTGACAAAGCTTTTGTTGCAAATCCCAACCCTTAGAGTATGTTTGTTGGAAGTGAAATAAGAAGGATGAAAAAAAAAGGAAAGAAAAGTAGAGAGATAATGTTTTTAGTGAGTGTCTGGTTAGAAGGGAGTGAGGAAAATAATTGGTGAGGCCAGGGTTTTTTTTCCCTGAGCCCACCAAAACGTTTTCTCCCCAAATTGGGGAGAAAACAAGAGAGAAAATGTTTGGACAAAAAACACCTCTGTGCTGTGCTAATGTGTTGGGTAAACTAGGTCTCTACTAACTACTATTCACAATTTATGCAATTTTTTTTTCATTCAATTTTTGCAATTTTTTTATACATATTTTGTCATTTTTTGTACTGTGTCAATTGCTTGTCTTTTTATTATTATTTATTATTCATTTTTTTATTTAATAATGAGAGGTACTACGTGCATAACATTTTTAGAACATTTTTACAACAAATCATAGGTAGTTAGATGTTATTAGGTCTAATTTGAACTTATTACTAAAATTGCTTTTCTACCTTACTAATAATAACCCATAACAACCTATCACATAGGATTTGCTGTGAAAATGTTGTGGACATATTATTTTTTTTTAATCTTTTTTAGTCCTTTTCTGCATTGTTCATTTTGTCGGTGTTTTATTTTTTGTTCATTTGTTTTTTTTTTTACCCTTTATTTGTTACTTTTATTTTTTTATCTATTGCGGACACTTTTTTTTTTAATCTATTAAGGGCATAAAAGTAAATTTATACAAACGATATTTTCTATTTTTCCACTTTTATACTCTCAAACCAAACACCATGAGAGAAAACTAAAAACTTTTCTATCCTCCCACTTTTTTATTCCTACTGTGGTGTCATTTGATCCATGCCTGTTGGGCCTCTTTCGGGCCTATTATTTACTTTTCTCTCAATTGGTTACAATGTCCTAGTTTTTTCATTGGGTTTATACTTATGCTACTTTGGGCTTTCTTGACCCATTACATTGCTGGTGGGCTCCTTTGGCCCATTTCTTTTTCCTTGGGCATCCTCAGCCCATTTTCTAATTCTACATTCTCATGGGTTTTTACTAACTTTTTTGGGCTTCTCTAGCTGAATTACCATGTCCTTCATCCTTGGAGTTCATGGGCTTTCCATTAACCTCTTACTTTCTTAATTCATTACTTCGAGCCTGCTGTGGCCCATTCTTACTCTTCTATATCACATAATGCCCATGGGTTTACTACTTTTTTCTCTGAGCTCATTTGGGCGCATTTGCTTTCCTCAAGGCCCATTTGTTTGTTTTATGGGCCTATGACCCATTATTCCTGTTACTCGGGCTTAATGGGCCTTCTCTCAATCCTGCTAACTCTTTCCTGCTCATATTGCTGGACTTCTTCCTGTTGTTGGGCTTTTTCAAAATAAGTATCAACACTCATTACTTGAACAAAATAATTATAATAGATATGTGTGTGCAATTTTTATAATTGTTACTTTTTACGATGAACTCTTACTAACAAAGTTTTATAATAAATATGCTATAATATATATATATATATATATATATATATAAAACAATTTTCAAAAAAAAAATTTACATAAAGTATTACAATATTATCTATGCATCACACGGGCAACTTACTAGTATATCTAATAGATGGTCTAATAATCCATTCAATCCGCTTTAGTTTAATTCGATCTACTTCAGTCCATTCGGTCAATTTCAATTCACTTTTGTCAATTCGGTCTATTTTGGACTAATTGGGCCTTAATGTTGATTCTCTTTGTTGGTTGGCTTTTTAGTTTTGGTATCAACATTTCATTTTTTTTCTCTTAATTTTTGGGTTGAAAAGTATTGAATTTTATTCTATTAGGGTCAAACTATTTAGTTTTGGGCAAAAAGATTCAAATAAAATAGGTGTTAGAAATTAGAGACATGGGTCCTAAAAAAGCAATAAAAAAAAATGATAAATATTCAAAAGATTACCTTAAAATTCAAGTTTCAATAATATAAGCATTATACTTATATTTGGAAAAAAAAAAAACCTACAAGTCTAAACTTATATAATAATTTAAATTTAATATAAAATGTTACATGTGTTCCATGGAATGAGAGTGTATATTTTTTTTATAAAGATTTTTGAATATATTCAAATTAAAAATTGTTTTAATAATATCTTCTCCATTTATATAAAATAATATTATAATTATGTAATTTAAATATTTTTATTAAAGTTACTTTTTATTATATATTACTATGTATTGTTGTTAAATGAAAAATACATTTTATTTCTTATTACATAAAATTTATAAAAATAGAAAATACTTTTAAATAACACATTCACTATTTAACCTACAAATTTTACATTATATTCTTATAAAATAAATATATGCATGGGTTTGCTGTATACTTTAGAAAAGGAGCATATCACCTATAATTATGAGGAAAATGTTAAAGATATTATCATTTGACAATAGAAGATGAAAGCTCGGATTTGTGTGAAAACACAAGAACTTGTTTAGACCCCCAATTAAAAATTACGACTAGATTGCTTTTACTCTAACTTATCTAAGTGCGGAATAATAGTAAATGAAGCGCAATAAACCGATAACTACTCTAGTGCATAAACATGAATAACAAACAATACAAGTAAAGCACAAGAGTAAGGAAGAGAGATGCAACCACAAGATAACACCAAGACGTGTTATCGAAGAGGAAACTGAAGAACTCGGCGAAAAACCTTTCCATCACCCTCTAAGCAGTAAATTGATCCACTAGAGAATAAAGTTGGAGTACATGAATAATAAAAAACCCTCAAAGCTTAGTCTACCCAATGTACTTGAGCCCTCCAAGCTCCTACTACTAACGGACTTCTTAGAGTCACGTCTTCTCTAGCTTTCCAGATCTCGCAATACGCCCGATTGCATCTGCCAAGCCTCATCGGCTTCTTTTGGCAAATCCCCAAAGCTTCCCAAGCTCCAAAATACTCTTTACACGCTGAATATGTGTGAGTTGAATTTGGGTACAAATCTCCTCTCAATGGTATGATAATGGGAGAGGGAATGAGTAGAGCTAGAATGATTTCTCATTAAGGATGAATAGCTCTCTCGGATGGGTGTGTGTGTTGTAGAAAACCTATCTAAGGTTTTTTTCCCTCTGAATGGCCTCTCATACTTTTGTGGGTAATGATGGTGTATATAGTATGGGTGAAGGGTAAGAAAGTCACACTTAAAATCCTCTAGGTAGAATGTTTCGCAGGTATCTTGTGGAAAGGCCTTACTTGCAAAGTACTTGCGAAACTGACAGCCTGACATAACTCTTTAGCTTCCAGTCATGCGCTCCTCATGTGACTTTTAGCTGTCTTGATCATATCTCCAGCACTTAATACTAAACCCGTTATAAATAAATCTCACAAAAATACAAGGAAATAAAATTAAAATAATTACAACACTTTTTGTCATGGAATAAAGCCAACATAAAATATAGTTGTAAATCACAACTTTATAGAAGGCTTACAAACTGATGTAGGACAAAATATTTTAATTAATTTCTGTAATCTTTTATATTTGGCATTTTTATGTAATTTTCATTCTTTTAGGTTTAGGGAATTTATTTCCTTGTTTTTAGGAGTTTTTAATGTTGTTTAGTCAAATTAGGGTTTAATATGCTTTTGTAGCCGCCTTAGGGTTTCTAGTTGCCCTAGGTTTTGTTTTTACTATTTAAACGCATTGTTCCCTCCAAAGACAATTCAGTTTATAGTTTATTATCAATAAAAATTCAGACTTGTGTCTATTGTATTCTCTGGTGGATTCCAGACCTATCACCTTGTGGATTTTAGGAACCCCTCGTGAATTTGAGGTTTACTACCAAGAACTAATAGTTTAGTTTCTGTTCCATCAAGAGAGTATCGTGTGTGCTTTTCTTTAGGCTTCTGCGACTTCACAAACTATCATGACAAATGATGAGATTTACACATTATGAGAGGAAGGATGTATATATTCGATTCATGATATAGTTATTTGCTAAAACAATGGTAACTTGGCCACACCTATCAATTTTACTATAGAAGACTTAAAAACTTTCATGACAAATGGTGAGATCTACAAACTATATGAGAGAAAAAATGTACATATTCAATATATGAAATAATTATTGCTAAAACACTGATGAGTCGGCCCCATCAGTGAACATAGTGGGGGCGCCGAAGGCTAAGGGTCTATTTGGTTGGGAGGATGAAAAAGTAGGAGGATTGAAAATTGGAAGGGGATGAAAAAGTGGGAGGATAAAAAAGATTTTAATTTCTCTAATTAATGTTTGGTTGGGAGGGTGGAAAAGTTGAGGGATGAAAAACTTTTTTGTTTGATTGTGAAGAAAAATGGGAGGATAGAAAATAGAATTTGTATAAATTTACTCATATCTCTTATTAAAAAATAATGGCCATTTTTTTTTGAAAGAGGATATGAACTTCATTAAACCAGTAAGAGCTGAAACAGACATACAAGGATCTGTAGAAGCAGAAACACATAAAACTAATCACAACCATACATCAGTGAGCAGAGCCCAAAAAAGGAAGAGAGGACAACATATCATCACGCAGAATTTGCAGAAGGCATTGGGGAGGGGTTCCTTTCCAAACTTTAGTTTGGCCAAAAAGTTTTGCTTCTCTAGCCAATGAGTGAGCAGCTTTGTTGCCATCGCGTTTCAGGTGGTGGAAGGTGCAGTGACTAAATGAGCATGAAGCCGACATGATGTCCTCAAGGATGTGGCCAAGCTCGCCCCCAGACTCATGAGAGGATAAGGCAAGGATAATGGACAACGCATCAGATTCAAAAATGGCTTGACTTATCTGCAACTCCAGCGCAAAAAGCACCCCATTGAGGAGCGCGAATGCTTCAGTAACTTCAGCATTGAGGCTCACTGGGAGGACTTTGCTAAGGGCCCCAATCACAGCCCCAGAGGAGTCCCTAATGATAACACCAATGCCGGAGCAACCAACCCCCTCATCCATCGCTCCATCAACATTAATCTTATGAAACCCAGGTGGCGGTGTAGCCCAAAGAAGGCTTGCATGGGAGAGGGGAGGAAGATGATCTTGCCGAGCAGCGTTAAAGTCAAACAAGGCCCTTCTCGCGGACTCCCAGACTTGAGATGGTGGGATGGTTGCATCATTGTGAAAGGCCTGATTCCTATTTCCCCAGATAGACCAAGCCACCATAAAAAATAAGTCTAAGTCATGAAGCTTTCCCAAATCAATAAACTTGGCAGCAATGTTCATAATGTCATCATTGATGGAGGTCAAGTTCAAAGGGCAGTCCAGCCAGGTAGCCCAAGTACATTTAGCGTGAGGACAAAGGAAGAGAGCATGTTGGATGGATTCTAATTCCTTGTCGCAAAGCGGACAGAACCCAGAAGAGTTTAGGCCTCTACACCGGAGAGCAAGCATAGTTGGAAGACCATTATTACATACACGCCAAGCGAAGATCCAGACTTTTGGAGGAACGTTAAGGTGCCAAATTTTTTTCCAGAAAGGGGGTTGGGAATGCACAGTGATACTTTCACCCATGCAGTTAGCCTCAGCAATTCTCATTGCAATATAAGAAGCACTCTTCACAGAGAAAGAACCCCTTTTGTTGCCCAGCCAAATGAGCTGATCATCAGGGAGGTTATAGCTGATAGGAATCTTGAGAATTGAATCGGCTTCAAAAGGTAGGAAGATAGACCTCACCAAATCGGATTTCCACCACTTTGTGTCCTCATCAATGAGAGAGGCGACCATAGGGAAATTGCCAAACTCCACCGGAGGTGAGATCACCTTAAAGGTGGTGGGTGTTGGAAGCCATCTATCATCCCAAATGTGGATCCGCCTACCGTTCCCCACTCTCCATCTAGTTCCTTCCTTAAGAATCCCCAGACTATTATGAATGCTTCGCCAAGCATAGCTAGGATTGCTTCCCATCTTTGCGCTTAGTATATCATCATAGGGAAAATATTTAGCTCTGAAAACCCGAGCAACCAAAGAGTTTGGATTTGTGAGGATCCTCCACCCTTGTTTTGCAAGCATAGCAAGATTGAAGGCGTGTAGGTTTCGGAAACCCATGCCACCAAAAAGTTTGGATTTGCACATCTTCTTCCAACTAACCCAAGCAATTTTTGATTAATGCCCATTTTTTTTTAATAAAAAGGAAAACCACCAACAAATAAAAAGGCAATCACCCAAGTTTGTTATAGTATAAAAAACATGCCCAATTCAAAAGCAAGGGAAGCAGTATGCGGATCATACCCAGGAAGGAAAAAAAAAAAAAAAAAGGTAAGAAACAACCAAAACATGAAAGGAGTAGTTCAGTAATTTGACTGTAATTACTCTTTTTCTTTTTATTTTCTCCCTAAATCGGGGAGATATTATTTTGGTGGGCTTGGAGATAGAACACTTAGGCTTCACATTTTCCTCCATTCAACCGAATACCCACAAAGTATGTGTTTGGATTCAGCTGAATCCTGCGTCTGCGTTTCACGTTTTCCTTTTTTTTTTTTTTTTTTTAGTGTGTGAACAATAACCTCACATGGGTTCACTGTGCAGGGGACAAAAAATACTGTTCACACACTGTTTATTACTATTTACAGCACTGTTCACGCACTAAAAAATATTAAAAATAGGTCTCATGGTACTATTCACACATTTAAAAATTATTTTGCTACAATATTTTCAGTTTTCAGTTTTTAATTTTCAATAATAATAAATTCAATCCAAACAGAACCAAAATTTATTCTCTTCCCATTTTCTCTTTTTATTATTATTATTTTTTTTATCCTCCTTAAAATCCACCCAACCAAAAGGGTTAGGCCCTCTCCTCTGTACTAGTAGTCTACTCTGCCAGTCAATTCGATAAGGCACAGTTATATACTTACGCAGCATAACTAATTGCCAGCTTGGTCTGCAGACTCAGCACCAATGGTATCCGCTAGATTTAAAGAGTGCTTTGTTACAAAATCACGTTATTGGATAAGGATCAACTCTATCTATGACTTTAACATGTTAATATAAATATTTTATTCACATAGCGGCTGCTAATTTTTATTTTTAACTCGGCACATTTCATGTGGTGAATCTCAATCTAGATTCGAGCATTTTTAAAGTGGATATATTTATATCTAAAATCGTGTATCATCATGAAATCTCTAACTGCCATAGATTTCGAACATTTTTAAAGTGGATATTTAATAAAGTAGTATCACGTTTAAGCAGGGGCGGAGCTAGAAATTTTTGTTTGGGAGAGCCGAGGTTAAACTATCTCGTAGTGAGTCACAATTCAAGAAAAACTCAAAATACTACATATATGTTTTTGTGCATTGGTTTAATCAATGTAATTCTTATTAGCACTTAAAAAAACTAAATGACCAATTAAGTATCTTAAGTTCATTTTCCCTTCTAAGTTTCTCTTAGTCCTTTTAACAACCATAAGTTGAAACCATTCAAGAAATTAAATATAAATATAACAATTACATCTAAAAGAAAATATAAAATAAGCTCAGCACTCTTTTTTGAGACAAAATTATAAATTTTATACAAAGAAAAGAAAGAATACAAAGCCAAAAGAATGGCCACAACAAAATAGAGTAGAAAAAAAAAAGGAGGAAAAATAGCAACAGGTATAATCGGTAACAGAGAGCAACATTTACTAGCAAATAGCAATAGATGCGGACAACAATCTCAACTTACAACATAGAGCAATATAATAACAATAAAGAGCAATATCAATTCACACCAAATCAGAAAAATATATTGAAGCTTGGGAATTAAAAAAGTAAAACTTCTAATCAAGTCAATGGTTTGACACATGAATGAGTTTCAACAGTCAAGACTAATAATAAATGAGAAAAAATATTAAAAGATGAAAAGCAACTTTGTAAGGAACACTAAACATCGACAAATGGGGGGCCAAATAATTTTTCATGTGGGACCAATTCTTAGTTTACCTGCTCTAAATTTTTTTTTTTAACTTTGGGGGGGGGGGGGGGGGGGAAGGAAAAAAAAAAAAAAAAAAGAAGAGTATCACGTTTAAGCACACATGGAGTTTAGTACAATTGAGGCCAACTTGCTCCTTTTAATTGGTCATACTTAGCGCGGGCCCTACACATTTTGTCACCCAACATTCACATGTTACATGCTTATATAAAAATATAGTGAACATGGTGATGTAGTCCCATGTGCAGCAGTGTGTAACAAGGACGGTTAACTAGTGAGTATTAAATTATGCTAAAATATAAACCCCCCAACCGAACCAAACTCACTTATCAGTACAGTCACAAAAATCCCAGCAATGGAGTTTTCTTCTTGGTTGGTTGTTTTAGCAATGGCATTGCTAGCTGCTCTACTCTTATTATTCTCTAAAAAATCCCATTTTCAATATCACAAGCAAAAATCTCCACCAGGTCCTACACCTTGGCCTATCATAGGAAATCTAGACCTTATTGGCCCACTTCCTCACCAATCCCTTCACAAATTGTCTAAAAAATATGGACCTATTATGCAACTCAAGTTTGGATCCTTTCCTGTTGTGGTTGCCTCATCAGCAGAAGTGGCAAAACAATTCCTAAAGACACATGACCATGTCTTTGCCTCTAGACCCCAAACTGCTGCTGGCAAGCATACTACTTATAACTATCTCAATATCACATGGGCACCTTATGGACCATATTGGCGCCAAGGGCGTAAGATTTACCTCTCCGAGCTCTTTAGCTCAAAACGACTCGAGTCCTATGAGTACATTCGTGTTGACGAAAGACATGTTTTTATGTCACGCCTTTGCAGCATGTCAGGGAAGCCAGTTATGCTAAAAGACCATCTTTCGCGTCTTACTCTAAGTATTATAAGCAGAATTGTATTAGGCAAGAAGTATTTTAGTGAGTCCAAAGATGAGACTTCAATAGTTACACTAGAAGAGTTCCAAGTAATATTAGATGAGTTGTTCTTGCTGAATGGGGTGTTAAATATAGGAGATTGGATACCATGGATCAATTTCTTGGACTTGCAAGGGTACGTTAAGCGAATGAAGGCTTTAAAGAAAAAGCTCGATCGATTCCATGACCATGTGTTTGATGAACACAAGGCAAGGAGGGAAGGAAAGAAGGATTTTGAGCCCAAGGACATGGTGGATTTACTATTGCAGATGGCTGATTATCCTAATCTTGATGTTAAGCTCACCTATGAGAGCGTAAAAGGGTTTACTCAGGTAATACAATCACCTTTCTAGTTTAATATTCTTATTTTTGTCTTTTTTTTTTTGTTTTGGGGGGGGGAGTTTTGGGGGGGGGGGGGGTGTCTTCTTATTTTTGGCTTGATTGAACTTTACTTTTTACTTTTTGGAAAGGCATGTGAAAAAGCTTTCTAAATATGCCTTCTATCTATGTTTTGACCATGCAAGCACACGTATATTATATAATTGGCGCAATTCAGGCAATCCACAACAAGGTTCCAGTGAAACGGATCTTACCTAAGATACTTGGTTTTAATTAAGTCATAAGATGTCTACATCTTATTTTCTACAAACTCTCTCTCTCTCTCTCTCTCTCTCTCTCTCTCTCTCTCATGTTTGTGTATAGGTTACACTTAAAAGAGATTCAAAACAGTTTGGCCTTAGCTTTCAAGTTTCAAGTTTTAGTTGCCCCTAGTCATTACCATCAATTCACAATCTTTTAATTTTGTGCATCAAATTCAGGACCTAATAGCTGGAGGCACAGATACCTCTGCAACAACTGTGGAATGGGCAATGTCTGAACTCTTAAAGCAACCACACCTCATCAAAAAGGCTACTGAAGAGCTTGATAAAGTAATTGGGAGAGACAGATGGGTGGAAGAGAGAGACATTCCACAACTTCCTTATATTAATGCAATTATGAAAGAGACAATGAGAAAGCACCCTGTGGCTGTATTGCTTGCACCACATTTAGCTCTTGAAGATTGCAATATAGCTGGTTATGAAATCCGCAAAGGTACTAGAATTTTCATAAACACATGGAGTATGGGGAGAAATCCTTCAATATGGGATGCACCTGAAGAGTTTTGCCCAGAGAGATTCCTAGGAAAGGATATTGATGTGAAGGGACAAAATTTTGAGCTATTGCCATTTGGTTCTGGGAGGAGAATGTGCCCTGGCTACAGCCTTGGACTAAAGATGATTAGCTCTAGTTTGGCTAATTTGTTACATGGATTTAACTGGAAATTACCAGAAAATATGAAAGTTGAAGATTTAGGCATGGATGAAGTTTATGGATTGGCAACACCTCGGAAATTTCCACTGGTAGCAGTAGTAGAGCCTCGACTCCCACTTAATCTTTATTAGTAGTGAATTAATGTGTAATATTTTTTCTGTTGCCAACTCTTTTGGTACGAAGGATTTCTAATCTATGTTGTTCGCCCATGGTAAAGCACAATGTGTCATAGTCATCATGTACCAATGCTTTGTGTTAGTAGGAATAAAATCTTAAACAATAAGTTAGTTTTGAAGGGGCTTCATTTAAAATATAGTAAACAAAATAAATATTATTTTATATAACAAACTAAATTTTTTAGTGAATCAACACTACAAGGTTCATAGTGTTTAGGTTGCCCAATCGTGAACAAAAATGTATGTCTTTCAAGTTCAATACTTTTAGTTTCAAAACAACTCAAGAAAAAATAAATTTATGTATTCTTTATTTTATTTATTTATTTATTTTTTGGGTTAAAAGGAATATGGATTAAAACTTAGCTAGCCATGAAAGGCAAGGTATTGGCAACACGCCTTACATAATAAAGACCAGTAGCGTCTTCATTAACAGAAGTTACAATATCAGGGGTAGGGGGTTAAACAAAATAGCAAACTCTTCTTGCGGCATATATCCCTTTTTTGCCAGTCCAGCAGTTGCCCTGTTTGCTTCCCAAAAGGTGTGAGTCACCCTGATTTGTTGGAACCTGTTGAGAAGGTACCTACAGTCATTCAAGAGAGAGGAATAGTCCCTGTTAGTGACTGAATTAGACAGAACCAAGTCTACCACCACTTTAGCATCGAGTTCAACTTCCAGACAGTCTATTCCCAACTGTAAATCAAGTTGTGCCCGTCCCGCAATGCCCAAAATTCAGCTATGACACTTTTAGTGAATCCTATATTTCGAGTGTAACCTCTGATCTATGCACCTCTATGATCTCGTATTAATCCTCCACCCCTTGCTCTCCCTGGATTTCCCAATGGTGCTCTATCTGAATTTAGCTTACACCATCCTTCCAATGGTTTATTCCATTTGACACGGAAGCCCCTCACCTGTTTGGTTCTAAATGATTTTCCTACACAGTACACATACTCAATGACTTGCTTCAAACATGAGTCATGAAGGTTCGGGTTTAGAGTAGTGTCTTCAAACACTACTTTGTTCCTGTGTTTCCAAAGTGACCAAATTGCAAAGGTGAACACTTTTCTCCACCGGTATCCCTTCACCTTAATCAACGGGTTGCACACACAGTTGGCTTCAAGCCACTTATGTATATCAAGATTGAAAGTGGAATTCAAATCAATTGGCACTCCAATTTTTTTCCAGAATGCCGCTACAAAGGGGCAGTCCCTCAACATATGAATTATAGTTTCTGTGTCGAAGTTGCAGAGAGGGCACACAGCTTCACATTCAATTCCTCTCGATGCAATTACTTCTCTAACAAGGTGCAGCCCTTCCCTCTCATCTTTGTGACAAACTTGACAAGATCAGTAGGGATTTTTTGTGGGGCACCACGCAAGAAAAAAAGAAAACGCATATGGTGGGCTAGAGCAAAATTATCAAACCTAAAGAGGAAGGAGGACTTGGCATTCAAGCAGCAAAGGCAAAGAATATAGCCTTACTAGCTAAATTAAACTGGAGAACGTACCATTAACGTGACTCTCTTTGGGCGAAAGTTTTACTGAACAAGTACTGTACCCAAGCCTGGAAATATGCCAGGGACCTGGACAAACTACCATGCTCTGTTAATTGGAAAGCAATCAAACAGGGGTTTCCTATTTTCATGGAAGGGATAGGATGGAATGTAGGGAGTAATTCCAAGCTAAACTTCTGGTCTGATAATTGGGTCAAGGGCAAATCAGTTAGAGAGCTAATTCAGGGACCAATCCATCAGTCTGAGCATGATATCACTATTGAAGACGTGAGACAAGGAGGTGAATGGCATTGGAATGACATTTCTTCTGATCTACCACCGTGTATAAAAGGAAGCATCCTTGCCACACCCATTCAGCTATATGGAGAGAGAGGGGACTCTATGAGCTAGAAAGCTTCAAAAGATGCGGAGTTTACTGTGGCAACATCGTACACTTTGGCAAGACCTGAGGAAGAGCATAGTGATGGTTTCAAAGGGAGTTGGATCTCGAATATTGACACATTACCAAGGATTTGTCACTTTCTCTGGCTTTGTCATAATTTATGTATTCTTGACAGCTAGTTGAACGATCAAGATCCTCTGAGCAATTTGTCAATGGTTCACGAATTGCAAGACAAACATTTCTCAAAGCTTGGCCTCCTTCTTGACTCCGCCACTGGATTCCTCTTTATAATAAGCTAGCGTGTACATATGAGATGAAGGGATTGTACACACTCAAAAGAATAGTAAAATACTTGAAGAATTCCCTCATTTCTTTGAAAAAAATATAATAATAATAACAATAATAATGAAGTTATCAAGGATGCACAATCCTCACAAGAAAAAAAAAATTGTCGTAATTGACAAATAATATGAAAGAGTTTGATTGCACAAACTCAAGTAATTTTGACCCCAATTTTAAACAGCTAATGTTGATATAAGCTAATTGAGCAATTTGAAGCCCAATTGTTTAAGTGATTAGCCAATTAACATTAGCATGCATAGATTAACATAAAATAGAACAAATATTCAAAACACCCTAAACACACTGAATTGTTTACGAAAAGCAAAATCTGAGTGCTCTGTGGAAAAATCTCTCTTTGGTGTATCACTACCAAATGACCCACTAGAGAAAATAGTTGCAATACATTTTACACACGAAGCCCTTGTACGTGATTATTTTCCTAAACATTTCTTAAAATAATGTGATTATTTTCTAACAAAGTACAGTTGATATAATATACTAGATTTTCTAAATTATACTATCTATATTTGTTATTTGAAAGTGTTTTAAATTTTGTAAGTTTATTTTATTTTGTAAATAATGTAAAAGTTCATCCCCTCTGAAGAAATTCAATACACTGTGAAACTGTAATGAAGCAAGACTGTGATCTAGAAGATCAGTGAAAAATCTAGAAGAATTGAACAAGGAAGAAGAAGACAGAGAGAGATTGAAGAAAACTCTTATTGAAGAAAAACTGTATTACTTGCATAATTACATCAGAGTAAGAACTATCCTATTTATAGAGAACAATTCATCACTATAACTGAATAGATTAAGATCCAAACTAAGCGGATCTATTCTCGTGATTTTAGGGATTACAACTAACATTCTAACTGCTTTTCCCACCAATTCTAATAGACAATTGAACCACCACTGCTAGACGACACTGTTTAGAACTCTGTAATAAACATCCAAAGCTTTAATCAAAACGGTGTGCATCACTTAGGATATTAGTGACATGGTGCATGTTGACTTCATCACTGTTCATCACTTTTGTTGAAACAGAGGTTGACCAGAAGCAGAGCTTTGAGCTTCTTGAACACTCTATACATCTTGAATGACCTAAAGAGAAAGCAAATATACGTAAAACCATCATATATATATATATATATTAGAAAAAAAAATACAAAGACTTTAATAACATAAGGTAATGTAATTTCATCAAGAACTTACAAACATTATGTTAAAAATGTGATGTAATTGTCAATGAAGCAGTTCCTCTTTCTATGCAAATCTCTCCTCACAATGCATCACCAAAGTTGATCGAATCAAGAACCTACCAACATTGTGCTAAGTATGTGACATAATTGTCAATGAAGCAATTTCTCTTTCTACGCAAACTTATGCTCACAATACATCATTGAAGTGGACTGAATAGATTGAAATGGACCAAGCAGACCAAAGTGGACAACATGGATCGAATGGACCAAATTGGACCGAAATAGAATGAATGGGCCAAACTATACTGAACTGGATCGAATGAACTAAATTGGACCAAAATGATAAAAAAAAATAAACCGAATTGGACTGAATTGGATCGAAATAGACCGTTGTAAACTGAAATGCTACTTTGATGTGGTTTAATAGGAGAATAATAATAATAAATGCTATGTTTCAGCATTTAGATATTAAATTTGATAATTTATGAGTATAAGGGTATTATAGTAAATTAGTAATTGTTCTAATTTTATAGCATAAGATGCATTTGTGGACCCCAAAAGAAACTCACTCCATGCATCTCCCTCTTTCTTTCCTTCCTCAACCAAACAAGAGAAACCTAATTTTTTTCTTCTTCTTATCTTTCCTTTCTCTCTCCCTTCCATTGATCCAAGCACAGTGTTAAGTTTGCAACTGTTGTTAATCTCATCTTTCAATTTTGAAATGGTTGTTATTATTAGGAATATCCCCTAAAGAAGCACCTAGGCTTGCTCTTTTTTCTCCTAATTTTTAATATTAAAAATGCTATTACTAGTTTTTTTGGTAAAATATAAAATATAAATGGACAAAGTTTAGCTACAAAATCGATTGTAGCCTTAGGTTACAAACTCACTCAATATTTTTTTATTGGATGTAAAATTTTGACAAATCCACCATTGGATTGCATCTTCTTCTTATATCTTCCATATTTGCAAAATTTCAAGAAAATTAAAGATTAATAGCTATGTCATCAATAAATTTTTAAATTGCAAATTTTTGTAACTTAAAATTATGCATAAAATATAAGATTATAGATTATATAGTAAATGATATCCAATTGACACAAAAATTGACATGTGCATTAAGAGCGTAAACAACATGTAATTCAACGGTTATACTTTCAAAATATGCAGTAATATTTATTTTATTAGGTGAGTTTGTACCTAAGACTACAATCAATTTTGTAGTAATGTCTAATATAAAATCCTTTAATTCTTTTTCTTTTCTCTCCTTCACCTTTGGCCACACTAATCCCTTTGTCGCAACCAAAACTCTTCTTATGTACTTGATCTCTATCGTACTCTCTCATTTCTCCACTGAACCTGACTCTCATCCCTCATTTTCACCATGAAACGGTTCATCAAAACTTCCTTTTTCATCCCCACTTTCACTCTAACCGGACGATACCTAGTAACCTTAAAATAGAAACACTTATAAAGATTAGATTAGCTTCTCATTTATAATTTAGATGATTTGGTGAGTTGTCAATTTATGGTTAATAATTAAATATTTTGGATCACAGATTGGGGTAAGAGGTTGCAATCCTACATGACACCAAATGTGCTCCTGGTGGACTTTTTTTTTTGTTTAATTGGCTGAATCAAATAAATGTTAATATTAAAATCACAAAAGATTGCCAAAAATCTTATAACTCAACTATTACTGTTTGATATTTCCAACTAAGATATCAATGGTTCTAAATTCTAACAACCCCCCTTCCGAGTTCCAACTATTGAATTATTTATAAAAAAAACTCACAAAAGATTAATTGCAAGATCATATAGATTATTGAGATGAAAAATAAATATATCATGCCGAAGGGTCTGGAACAGAGAAGCTCAATGCATTAAAGTTACTTGCATTGCAGAAATCTCCCAACTGGGCTCAACTTTATTATACACTATTCTGGTTCAACATGTTCAAGCCACACTGCCACACTATTAATTAATTACCATAAGCTGTTTTATTTTATTTTATTTTATTTTTTAAGCTAATTACCATAAGCCAAAGACTATGAACATTGAAAGCATAACTCAACATCAGCTGCCAAACATCGAAATCAGACAAGCGCCATGTTTTTTTACATTCGCATCTTCTCTCCACTAGCTTAACATGAAAGAAAGAGGGGAACACAATCATGGACCATTCTGTTCAAAAGCAATTGCAGATAATACTGGCATTGCTCACAAGATGCAGTCCGTTCTTGCAGGCAATCTCTTGAAAAAATTCATTAGTATTGATTCTATTGAAGGAAGCCATCTACGACGTCGAAACCTAGGATGCCTCAACACATAGAATCCCGTGAGAAGGGTCACAACTTTGAATGGTGTAACATAAACAACAATGGCAGCTACCAGATGGATTATCATATATAGCGCTGTCGCTCTTGGGTCTCGCCAGCTCAACAAAGATAGAAGCCTCTCCCCTTGACTAGCCACGTCGTCAACCACCGTTTGAATCCTCCCAGCAATACCTCTCAAATGATCATATCTCATCCTTACAAGGTCAGACGACCGGGAAGTTGGGAGCGTATCAAATTCCTCATCAAGGTCATCAGGAATTGCAGATTCGGCATGAGAAGGGCGAACGTCTATGTGAGGAGGATACCTTGGCCTCTGTCTATAATACCAAGCCCCAATCAAGAAAGGGCAGAGGAAAATGGCGGGTAAGATGAGCTCTGGATAGATGACCAGCATCATGTACATTATATGAATCAATATGGTTGTTTTGGGGTTTCCCCAATAGCAAACCCGCTCAAACCAGTTTATTACGATGTTTAACAGACTCAAAACGCTCATAACCCTAAAAAAGTTTAGTTTGCTCTTTCTCATACTCCACATATAGGAGCCCACATCCAATATATACTCCACCACCTCTTTCCTCAGCGGTGGCTCTGTCAGGCTCAACCTCATTGATATAATTTGAGTTGCCTGGTGCCTCAAGTAATCAAGCTGAGAAACGTTTAATGGAAGAATATGGTGCATTTTTGGAAAAAGTGGCTGTGAGTACGTGTGCATCATATTAAGCAACGAGGAGAAAGTGAACCTCACAGCCAAATGAATTTCACCCATCTTTTTCACCCCACTGGGGTGCAGAACTAAAAGTGGATATAAGTGTGTGTAAACACGATTAGTTTCGAGGGTGGAAAGACGAATCCTTACCTTCCCAATTCTCGAGTCTTTTAGCCCACGAGACTTATCTCCTCCATGCAAATGACAGTTATCAAAGATTCCAATTGTAATAACAGTACAAGGATCAAACACCTCTCAACTATATTGTTCATTCCACTTGGGACCAAAGCTGTTGATAATTGTCCTTGTTCGCACCCACTTCTCACCATACTTTGCCACACAATAAGCATCTGTCGTTCCTACCTCATCTTTTGTCTTCATCGGTGCAAGCTCCTTAGCCTCTAAAATCCCTAATTCGAGTACCCCAATCTTGGGCCTCCTCAACTCTTCTGCTGTAGGTCTAAAGTCGCTGCAATATTTGGTTGATTCGTCCAGAACGTGATAACCACCTTCCAAGCAGATACACACCAAAATCCTGCTGGCAAACTTGGTTTCCTCCTCCTGATCCCCTTCTGTAACGACATGCGTCTCAAGTTCATACGATCTAATGACAGATGGTTTAAAATAATCCAACCTCCAATCCACATCCTGGAAGGGAATTTTACACCTCCCCAGAAGTTCATCCTTGTCAGGTGCAACTCTGTCTTCAACACTTAAAATCAACGGCTCATCAAATGGTTCCGCCACTACAAATATTAAATCCTCATTCCAAAGAGGATTAACAGTCCTTCTCGGAGAAATTCTGCTTTTTAAAACCTGATTTCCGAGTTGAGCCTTCACAAACACTTCAGGGGACCTGCGCTTATCACTTTAGTTGCAAGTCAATAGCTTCAATTACATTGACCCTTACATAGGAAAGCTTAGGAGAGAAGTACACCCTGGAACGAATATTGGCAATATCATCAGTTCCACTAACTCCAAATGCATCTGAACACCATGCTTCAGAAAATGCTTCATCAGCTTGAGTGCCCGTCCAAACAGCCAGCATCAACTCTCCTTCAACCTTTTTGCCCCTATCATTGTCGAAGCTATACCACTGTGGCGCCAATGGATTATCCGGGGGAACCCGTCTGGGAACCCTATTCAGCTCAAACGAAACCCGACCCATGAAAGCATTGTTTGCATTCTCAATGTCCTTATCCTTCACAATAACTTCAATTACCGAAGATTGAACTCGATCTTTCGAGATAGCAAACACCTGATTCCAATTGTTCTCAAAACGGGGAGTCGTAACCTTGGTGGATCCAGTCTTAACTTCCAAATAAGGGTCACAAGTACCTGTGACATATTTTTCAGGCAAGTCCTTGGCCTTGACAACCCGGACATAGAGATATTGAATCTGTTCAACGAGCTCATAGCCAGTGACCTTTTCCCCTCCAAGATGGGGGTTGGTCTCTTTCAACGAAAACTCTTCAGGTGGTGTGGGAATCTGCATCTTTTGGTTTCAAAAGCGAAGACACGAAACGGCAAAGAACTGAAGTTGAAGTTGAAGATGAAGAGTTTGATGTTATAGAAGAAGGGCCTTACTCTCAATTAGTATTTCAAAGGTAAACCTAAGGCAACAGAAAAAAACAGGGTCAATTAGCCAATGCCAAATACTAAACTTAAAAAGTGATTTACAACTTATATATCTCGTAAAATCAAGATATCATAATATATTCCATTAAAAAAAACAAAGTATAATACTAATACTAATCATTGAAGTTAATAATATTAAAAAGAAACCCTCAAATCTATAACCTAAACCAATAACAAATAGATTAGAGTTTTTTTTTAAAGCAAATCTTGAAAGAGCAAGATTTTGAAAACTGAACTGGAAATGAAAATAGATAAAAAGAAAAACGCAGAGTATAATCAAAAGGTTTTAAGGTAGGAAAAAAATTAATAAAACCTGAGAGTGCAGAACAAACACATTCGTCGCTGAGAAAACGCCGGAAATATCGACAAAGCGCAATTGGGTTTTGTCAGTTTTGATCAGTGGGATCTACCACCGGTCCCAACCCTTATATGAGAGTAATCCTGGTCCTGTTCTTTCCGATAAGAATCCATCTTTCTCTCACCGTCTTCTTCTTCTCCAATAAGATCTAGATTACTAACTCAAGATCTAAAAATAAAAAATAAAACACAATGTCAGAGGAAGATATGGAGGTTGATCATTTCTTCCAGCCAAAAAATAAGGAAATTGATCATTTCAGTCATGAGCACCCGTTGACCTTCATTGAAAGTGAGAAACAAATTTCACGAAAGCACAGGAAGAAGAATGTTATATGCAAAGGGTGCCAGAAATTCTGCACTTTTCCACTCTACGCTTGCACCCAGACCCAGTGCTCGTTTTATCTGCACAAATCATGCGCCGAGTTCCCAATGGAGGTCCAAAATCCCTTTCACCCACATGGACCTCTCACGCTATGCTTCGATCCCAATAAATCATTTCCCTGCGGGGCTTGTTTTAAAAGTTGCAGTGGCTTCTACTTTCACTGCGAGGTATGCAATTTTGTCCTGCATCTTGATTGTGCTTTTCTGATGACCACTGCAGAAGAACAACAACAACAGCAAGGCTGTAAGCAACTACAACACTTCATCCACTTGCATCCACTGGTACTTGTTGACAAGAAGGATGAGGTAGTTAATCATGTTAAATGCTATATATGTGGGGAACATTGCTTCGGTGCTTGCTATGGCTGTGACCCTTGTGGTATCTTTCTTCACAAACCATGTGCTGAATTCCAGTACCCACAAGAAATCCAAAACTTCACTCACTCATGCCCTTCTCACCCATCCTTTTCGCTGCCAAGCCTGTGACACTTGTATGATGGGCATATCTTACCGCTGTGAGCAGTGCAGGTTTAATATCGATGTTGAATGCGCCTTATTAAGGAGCATAAAATCTGATGACGGAAAGCAAATTAAACATTTCAACCACAAGCATCCCTTGACTCTCATTGAGAAATTAGAGGATGGTGACCAAGTTCATTGCTTCGCGTGTGGACAAGGCTGCTTAGCAACAACCTACTACGTATGCAAGAAATATAAAGGGGAATTTTCACTCCATGAATCCTGTGCTGATTCTGCCCCGAGGATCTATGACTACCTCCACCCAGACCACCCTCTATCCCTGCTTCTTAGGCCAACCAATACAACCCCAGTCAGACTTCGATGCAATGCGTGCCATGGCGATTGCTGTGGCTTGACCTACCGATGTGAGCTCTGTGATTTTGACTTGCATGTGGAATGCACTGGACAAGTTCCCACCATAAAATATGAAAAGCATAGACACCTTCTCTTATTGGGGCCGAAGATGGGGGCTGAAGCTATGTGCAATGCCTGTGAAAGCACCTGTGATTCTTTAATATTCCGTTGCCCTCAGTGCGATTTCAATCTTCATGTTCAATGTGGTCCATTACCATATACCATCAAACATAAATGTCATGTAGATTCTCTCACCCTTAACAGATTCCCCTGTTGAAGACGATTCAGATGATGAATTCTACTGCGATGTTTGCGAGGAAGAAAGAAATCCACGATTTCCATTTTACTATTGTGCAGGTTGTCAATTTGTAGCTGAGGTCTCATGTGTGATCTCTGAGGTATGCTCATCTTTTGCCCCTTTACTCAGATTTTCTTTTGGGTTACAATCAGTGGGGTTTGAAATATAAGAAAACATACAAAAATAAAGCAAATAACGGACAGCTACTTCGGAAGAATTAAATAGTGAATTTCATTCTTTTTTTTTTAAGTAACAAAGTGAATTTCATGTAAGCCTTGGATACCAGTAGAGCAAAAGAAGCCGATTCTACCACTATTCCTCTGTCCACACTTTCAAAGGAAAACTTCATTCGCCCATCTGTAGTACTTGGTATCTTCTAAAATGGTCTGCACCTGCCTAGGAGATGACTTTTTTCTCCTTCAAAGTGGCACTACTTCTGGCTGCGGATAAGGACTAATTTCCTACTAAAACCTTTGCTGGCAGCTGCTAACGCAGCCTCCCTAATTGTTACACAGTTAGAAATTAATTGTTGTTATTGAAATTTAGAAATAGCAATAACAAAGAAGATACAGTTCGAAAATTTTGGAGTTGGTGTGGATCCTTAACAGACTAATCAAGATCAGCCAATTAAAACTTACACATACTACCCAAAAAAAAAAAAAAAAAAACTCCTCTCGATTCTCATCCCCCTTTTTTTCCTCAAAAGAAAGTTCTGCTACCTTTCCTTTCCCCAGCAGTACCGTTCTTGATCAAACACCCAAGTAGCTGGCTAAGTTACCTAATGCAGGAGCACAAATTATTTTAGAGTTTATATTTTCATATTTTTATATTTATCTCATTGGAGATTGGATTATTGTAGACTTTTATTTTTGAATTCAAATAGGAAGTAGATTTAAGTTTTGAGATAAGTTTTGAGATTAGCTTCAATTTTAGATAGGATTTTCTGTTATTTCTAAAATCTCTATACAAGGATTCTAGATGGTTGTATTTTGGGGACGCGACTGATTAATGAAATTTCAGATTGGAAATTTTCCAAATTGTTGGATGTTGATTCCTACCTATTAAGCCCTAGGTACCAATTCTTAGGGTTATCTTTTATTTATTTAGGGCAAGACTTAAGTACAGTACTTAAATGTCACATGAATTTTTTCTCATAAGAAGAAAGTATATTTTTTAATTAAATAACTACATGGCTGAATCTTAAGAGGGAAACGTAAGAAACAACACCTAAGATATTGTATCTAAATTTTGTCTTTATTTATTACTCCTATTTTTTTTCCTCTTGATTGTCCTGCATCACTAAAGCTTTCTCTGAACAATTAATTTTCGCTTCAAAAGCTACATTATACTGTACTTGTTTTTTTAGATTCATACTTAGATGCAAGACTGAGCATTAATCGTTATCCCCTTGATGCCAGTTTTATTTCTGCATAGCCAAATAGCCCATTAGGACCTAGAGTCGCAGAGAAATCCCTCAACTCTTGTTGCTCAAACTGATCATGAAGAAGCCATAAGGATGTCCATCCTCTTGACCAGACTTTGGAACTAAATCTTCTGTTCTGAGTCACAATTCAGATTCAAACCAAATGGCCTTGTAATAAATTACGGAAATAGAAAAGATGGTTCTGAGTGCAAAAGATGGCACTGAATCTCCTCAGCTTCTTGAGATTAAGGACACTGAATCAGTGCAACACATTATGTTGATTTCAGCCAACTCTGTTCTTAGAGGAACCACATTATTATGAAGTGTCCATATGAATACAACTAATTTATAAGTTTTAGCTTCCATAGATTCCTCCAACCCTTTTCATTCAAAACATATCTCTAATTACCCTTATCCTAATGCCACTCAAGATTTGATAGTCAAAACAACCTAAACTTGAGTAGGACCACAGTAATTTAACAAAGAGAACAAATTCCTTCTAGAATCAAAACCCAAAAAGAAATACATATAAAATAGTCTAATAAATCGTCACATAATGGATTTGAGGAAATTGCCTTAAACTGATTTGGAGGTAAACTAGTGTCAATTTAGTTCTAATGTTTTAAATGTGCCAGTTTAGCCTCTAACCTTTTGGTGTTGAATCAAAATAATCCTCAATAAACTTTTTTTTTTTTTTTTTCAAAGGTCAAGTGTCTTTTCCATCTCAAACAGGTGAATACAAATCTATATATATCTAAAAGCCTAGACGTAGAATTTAATGTTGTTATGCTCCTGTTGAGCCACCTATCATTCACATCATACTCTTTTTCTTTTTCTTTTAAAATCATTTTTCTCTTTATGATTTTTTAATTTTTTTTATATAAAATAATTAAATACAGATCATAGACAAGCATTATTATTTATTAGATACAAATATTTGACTATTTAGCTACCCTAATTGATTTCAACTTTTCGTTTTTTTCTTTCTAATTTCAAGGAATTATTAAAATTGAATAATTCATTATCATTTTAGTGAATAAATTAACATTTCAAGTGTGTCTCTTCGTTTATTTATCGTTATAGTGCTTCATCTTCCAAACTTTCAGTTTCTCACAACCTTATCTCTCTCTCACTCATACATTGATTATTTATTTAAGTTTTATAATGTTATATGTACCAACGCACATTTTAGATACAATCCCCCATTATTTACAACAAAAAATTTAGCACAATACTAATTGGTTTCCATATTTTTCAATCAAACTTTAGTTTTCACTATTTTGAGAAGACATCAAACATTAAGTGTCTCTTTGTTTATCTATCGTTATAGTATTTTCTCTTCTAAAATTTCGGTTTTTCACAACCTTATCTCTATCTCACTCATACATTGATTATTTATTTAAGTTTTACAATGTTATATATACCAATGCACATTCTAGATACAATCACCCATCATCTACCAAAAAAAAAAAAATTAGCACAATACTAATTGTTTTCTATATTTTTCAATCAAGCTTTAGCTTTCACCATTTTGAGAAGACATCAATTATTTTTGTCAGAAACTTCCAAAGTTAAGGCAACAATAGGAAGACCGTTGAGGTAAACAAAACACACAATAAAAAATGCTCTCTCTCTCTCTCTCTCTCTCTCTCTCTCTCCTTTCTTTTTAGTATTCTTGCATTTTTTTGAAATGATTTTGTTGTTTTCCTTTCCAAAATTTTCAATAATATTGACTTTTGTTATTTTTAATTGAGACTTAGAATTGTTAATGCAATTTTATTTGGCCTATCATTGTTGTGAAAATTCCTAATGTTGATATGAAACATATTGATAATGAACATTTTTTGTGCTTATTTGTAAAGTGTCAAAAAGTCAAAAAGTTTTTAATACAGTAATTTTGTTATTATTGCATCCCATATGTTTGGTAAAATTTCTTTTAGAAATCTTATGCGTCTTTTTTCAAATTTGTTTGTGATTTTTATTTTGTTCATTCTATTACAAATAATAGGAATCTCCACCATTAAATTTTTAGCTAATTTGAGCTTTCTTGGTAAGTTTTTACTTTGTTTTGTTGATCATCTTTAAGGAAAAAACCAAAAAGAGAATAAGACAAAATTTAATTTACTCTAGATCATCATTATGCTATTAATGTTTTTATGTATAGAAACTTAAGGAATTTGATTAATTATTTCTTGGAATTCCTATTATCCTTACGTCTAGCCTTTTAGATTAATTTTTGGGGGTTCAAGTGATAGCCTAGCAACATTCTTTATGGTGTCCCCTATTTGTAGTTCAAAACCCACCATCACCCCTCCACCACCATCTACATATGTTTCTCTCTCTCTCTCTCTCTCTCTCTCTCTCTCTCTCTCTCTCTCTCTCTCTCTCTCTCTCTCTCTCTCTCTCTCTATATAACCTGTGTGATATACGGAAAAACTATTAAATATAAGTTTTAAAATATTTTTATTAATTTTTTTTGCCATTGACAAATTTTTTTTTTTTTTTTAATTGTGGTAGTTTGAAAAATTATTTCAAATATACATTTCATTATAGTTAGGTAAGATATTATTCATAAATGCATGAAATGTTTATAAATAGGAGATGACATTAATGATATATTATGCGTAGTAATTATGCAAGATACCATTTAAATATAAATATTAAAAAAAAAAAAAAAACAATTGTGATAAATTGAAACACAAAATATAGTTAAAGAAGTTTCGGTCACCACAACTAAATTTGATGAAAATTGAATCGAATTATCAATCACTCAAACTCATTTGTACTCACCTACTATACTTATTCTCCAAATTTGACATAAAAAAAGGGCAACATCCAAAGCCTATAACTAATTTCATGGCCTCTTTATACGCAAGTCTAGTATAATTGAGACAGTTTTTTCAAGACTCACCAATTGAAAAACTAACAAACTTTTTTCAAGAACATGCATTAAATATGAAACAATTAGAGAGTTTCCTAAACCATGAAACACTCGCACCTATTGTGTTTTAAATAAAGCTATTGTAATTCTAAAAGCAAAGCCAAAAAAATGTAATTAACCTCCAACTCAGATATTCATTTTCCTTCAATTTCAAACTAATGTTATTTCTAAAAAAGTTCTAGCTGTGTGAATGAAGATCATATTAATTTTATAATTGTGAGCATGACACAAATTATGAGCAGCCAAAGAAAAAGAAGTATTTCTACAAATTCCTTTAGTAAAATTCTACCAAACACAACACAAAAGATTCTACCAGTTTTAATACAAATCAAACTTAAATTCACATAGTCCATAGATTAAAGACTATCTAGCAAATATAAAACAAAAGAATCCATCTTAGTAAATCATATCACAAATTCTATGGTTAATCTAACATGTCTTAATTTTCTTTGACAGCTTAAACTGGAGTATATGTATGTATAGGGCATAGATACTACCTAGTTTTGATTTAGTTCCAAAGGAAAAGAAGCAGATTGGAAAATAAGATTTAGTCCTAGCCCCTTTTCAATTTGGCTTAGACATTTTCTTAAACGCTTTGAAGGTGATCCAAGGATAAGCTAAAATCTAAACCATACCAGCTATATCACAAGATCAAAGTGAATCCCCTAAAGAGAAGAATTTTATGCCTCTAGCAAAATCAATTTTCATCAAACAGCTATTGCTAGACAAAAGTTCAGCATAATACTCTTTGCCCTCCCAATCACTTAAATCTTCCCTTACCAGTGACCACTAAAACCATTGCCCCTTTCACAGGTTTTTTCTTTTAATATGAGCTAAAAATAAGAATAATAGTACAATTGTAATGAATGTAATATATATAAAACAAAAAAGGTTAATGTAACAACAATGCTTAGCAAAAGCAACGGCTTAAGGAAAATGGTAGAAAATGGTTTATTGATAATAAAATGTCTTACAAAGTATTTCCCACATCTTTTCTGATTCAATACAGTATGCATATGTTGCCACACCTCTTATCTGTTTTGCTAAAAGTTCTCATGAATGTGTTCAAAGCAAATTGGTTTTCTCTTTTCTGCGTGTTTTTCATAGATGTAGTCAGGTTTTCAAAACTTGTGGGTACCAGCAAGAAGGATTCTGCAACATTAACGGTTGCTCTGATTAGAAGAATCTTAGGCAAGCAAGGAGACTAATCCAATGAAAGAGAATCTTTAGTTTTGGATGGCTATGCGTCTGTAGGTTTTCAGTTAATGAATTCATATATGAAATTTCATAGTCGGGTTTGGGTTCTCAAAACTTTGCAAGTTTTTAGTTAAAAATTAAATAAATTAAAATGAGATGTAAAATTTTAGAGCAATAAACTTATGTGGCAAGCTCTAAAAAAGTCAACAAAAAGTAAAAAGTTTCGGTTTTATAGGATAATATATATATATATATAGATTATTAATAGATATTTATCATATTTGTGTTTATCTATAGAACTATATTTATACCATTTAAAGAAATAAAATATGAGAAGATTCTAATATAATGTTTAAATATATAATAGAATTTAAAATTAATTGAAAGAGATAAATTAGAATTATTATGTGCAAAATTTTGGTGTTTCAAAAGCTTATATATAAGTTCAACGAAAATTGCATTGTCAGGGCTGTGTTTCCATAATTCCATTTCGACATAGTACGAATCTAATTTTTACCATTGCTGAGATATTCAGTTGGCCATGTCAGGTTATGCTATGGCTCAAAGGAAAATATGGGGATGTGGAGTTGAGGTCACCTGAAGGAAAATTTGCTGGGAAGGTGATCAGCGAAAGAACAGAGGCAATGGAGATGTGCAAAAAGGAAGCAGCAGAAGCAACCAAAATACTTAATGATCCAGGAGCAGAGGAAATGCAGGCTCCGCATGATCTACTAACTTTGGATCGATTATTAAAATATGAAAATGTGTTGCATCATATGGCAGTAGAACATGGAATCAGAAGACAAATTAAGCCAGAAATAGGGGGAGCGGATGTTTTAACGTGGAATCATATACTATTATATTCTTTCAGCTATGCTGAGCATAAGGAATTGAAGGATGTTTTAATGACAGAAGAACAGGAAGAAAGTAGCGATGAAGAGAACTCATCAGAATCATCCGATGAGCTGGATAGCCTAGATGATTCCTTGTTTTTGGACAAAGCATTTACAGATTTATTGCAAAAGCTTGAATCCAGGCCTAAGCAATTAATAGACTTATGGAACAAAGAGGAGCAGGTTGTTAATGTGAGGGATTACTTAGTGCCTCAGAGCTTGGCCCCTATCCTAGAAAGCTTGTTTGAGAAATATGGTGATGTGGGTGCTGAGACCAATTTATCTCCTAGGGTAAAGATGTATCTAATTGTCATATTATGTGGGACTATAGATAGCATGTGCTGCACCAGAATTTTGGATATCACAGAAGATGAACTATTGAATTGGTGGCAGTACTTGACAGCCCTGGAATCTGCAGGGTTCAAAATTCAGTTTGTTCGTGATCAGGGGACGAGAGTTACAAAAGCTCACTTTGGACTCCGGCTTAGAAAACTAGAAGAGGACACCCTTCAGGAACTTGAAACAGATATCACAAAGTATGATGCAGAAGTCAAGGAACTGACTAAAAAATTGGAGCTTATAAAAGACAAACATAAGCGTATAACATCTGAAAAATCTGGGAAAAGGTCGAGCTTAATCAAGGATTGCTTGAGAATGGCCGCCAAGTTGAAGTGGAAGAAAGCTGGCGCGGGTCTAATCAAGCTGGGCTAGAATCTGTAAAAATAAAAAAAATAAAGAAATGTTTTCCTTGTTTTTTTATTATTGAAAGGATGTTAAATTTTAAGAATATGTAGTCGACACATTGATTTAGTGTTCACTTCAGTCACTTCAGTGAGGCAGAACTCCGAATTTGTGAAAGATTATTTGTCCATTACAGTGAAAACCAGAATCTTGTGTCGAAACAAGCGAACCAATCTATGTACTAGCGTGTTATGTGCAATGATCATGATCAATTTTCAGTATATTGTAGGGTATGTTCTTTCTTGCTTCCATGTTTGAATTTTTATGTTCAATGAATATTAGAAACTATGTTCTGACGTAAATGCATAGTCTTTAGTTTATGTGATGGTGAATTTACTAGCTTTCTTGTTCAAATACGGCTGTTCAAGATAATTTATGGAAGTGTATTTGTTCATTTTGTTGCGTGTGTATAAAAGGACTATTGCCAACAGAAACTGCTATGTTTGAACGATTCGGATACTTTTGTGATTTGTCATACAACTCCTTGCCATCTAACCTAATCGAACTCAAAATATGAAGATGGGTTTTACTAAGTTAAAAGTAAACCACGTTTAGCAAAAAAAAGAAAGTAAACCACGTTTAAAATACATTATGACATCGAGGGATTTCGTGTTCTAGGCCCCGTTTGGTTTGCCATTTCAAACAACATTTTTTAGTTTTTAAACAGCATTTCACGCATTTCAATACACTTTTTCACCCACACGTATTTCAAAAAACAATAAACAACAATTTTCAAACTACTCTACCAAACACCCCTGTCGCCTAATCCATATGCGCCAATGCTAAAACATTTTTCATTATTATTATGGAGGAAAAACAAAAGAAAAAAGAAAAAGATGTGGTTGGCATTTTCAAGTCCTTTTAATTGCATATAGAGTATGCCGCAAAAAAGTACTTATTTTGTGATGTGGTTGGTTTGCATTTTCAAGTCCTTTTAATTGCATATAGAGTATGCCACAAAAAAGTACTTATTTTGTGATGTGGTTGGCATTTTATTTTCCATCCTATAATAGCTTGCTTAACCAAGATTAATTTAAAAAAAAAAAAAAAAGGGATAAAAGTTTATTCCTTCAAATTCCATTTTTACAGTGGGAAAGAAAAAAGATAATTTATTGTCCATCCTATAATAGTTTGCTTAATCAAGATTTTTTTTTAAAAAAGTAAAAAGAAGAGAAATTTTATTCTTTCAAACTCCATTTTTACAATGGGAAAGAACAAAAATGAGGTCTTTTCCATCCTATAATAGCTTGCTTAAACAAGATATTTTTTTTAATGTAAAAAGGATAGAAGTTTATTCCTTCAAACTCTATTTGTACAATGGAAAAGAGAAAAAATGGGCATTCCTCAATTGAGATGGATGCCTTCTCTATCTTTTTTGCAGCTCTAACTAGAGCTAGAGCAACACAAGTATTTTAAGGAATAAAATTGAATGAAAGGCATCTGTAATGAGCAACAATCTTTTGGATGTCATCCAAAACCAACCCTACCTCTGAATGGCAAGGAGCTAGTATAGTCTAATTGATCAAGAATTTACAACCACAAATTATTTTACAATATTTTTACAAACTGTTAATGTGGTAAATTCTTATTGGTTCTTAACTGAATCCACCACTAATATTACTTTTTTACTTACTAATAATCATTCATCACATCAACTGTTTGTAAAATAGTTTATAGTTTTAACATTTTCTAGGATTTATTAGAACAAAATTTAGCATACATATTAAGTTTCATACAAGTTGTGATTAATGATGTAGCATCTAACATTAATTGCATGTGATGCAGCAACTATCAATTGCACGTGATACAATAATAAGGGAAATAATAAGATTCATCAATTCATAACAAAATTTTAAGTCAAAATATTAATTAAAACCCTTAATTAATACTTTTTTTTAAAAAAAATTGTCTAATATTAGTGGATTGAAATTCATTTAAAATGATTGAATATAAAACACATAAGAGTAATTGTCGTGTAAGATAAATTATTAAAAAAAAATAGAAATTGGATTTACTCAAAATAGAAATTGGAATTTACTGATTTGCTAAAAAAAATTTATTTATAATGCCTTGTTAGTTTTTTTTTTTTTTTTTTTTTAAAGAGATTTTTTACCCTAATTCTTTTTTGGAAAAGTTAATGAATCTCATTAATTTATGAAATATTTTTAAAAACTCTTCATAAAAAAATAAAAGTAATGATTAATTTTTTTTTTTAACTTTTTATATTAGCAATAACAAAACTTTCTTAAAATAATTTATTAACAATATCATTAACTAAATCTGTTTAGTTTAAAGAAAAAACTAATCTCAAAACCATAATTACCGATATATCCCTCAACTCCGTGGCCAAAAACCTTTTAAAACCCCTTATTTTCTTCGCTCGTACGCAACCGAGTACAGTAATCCTCTTCTCTTTCCCAACCCAGGAAAGAGAAGAGAAGAGAAGAGGTTTATTCATTCATTGTTCCAATCCAAACAATTAAGATTGCCAAACAAGGAAACGCATTTCCTTATTCTACAATCATTTTAAATTCCTTTCTAAATCCCATCGGATTTCTCACTTCCCCTGAATTTGTTTTCTCATTTCGCATTGAGTTCCATCGACTTCTCTGATACCCAGAACTTCAATTCCCTCAAACGTTAGTTTTTCGTCCCCACAGCATGGCTTTCCTGAGAATTCTCTTCCTATTCACTTTACTTTCCTTTGCTTTTTCTCACGAGAATTCCAATCCCCACATACTCCCGAGGCCTTTGATCATTGAATACCCGGAAAACATTGAGACCCAGTTCAAGGAATTCGATGAGGAGGTCAGATTGCACTGTACGAGTTGGAGATTCGCGGTTGAGAGCAACAATCTCAGCCCCTGGAAAACTATTCCAGTGGAATGTGCGAACTATGTGAAGGATTACATGATGGGTCGAGCTTATAAGATCGACGTGGAGAGAGTATCTAAGGAGGCTGGGATTTATGCGAAAAGTGTGGAATTGGGTGGGGATGGAAAGGACGTTTGGGTTTTCGACGTGGACGACACCTTGCTTTCTAATCTTCCATATTATGTGGAGCATGGTTATGGGTATGATTCTGATTCTTAAAGCTTGGTTTTTTTTTTGTTTACTTTTTCAAAGTGCTGTTTGGTTGTTTTGAAAATATAAGAAAGAAAAGAAAATTCGAAAATTTAGGGATCTGGGTTTCTTGTTTTTACTTTATTTGGGACCTGAATGAAATGGGTTTTTAGTTTTTCCCTGCCTTTTGGTTATTATAGAATGAAATTTGTTATATGTTGTACTTGTTTGATTGGTGAGAATGTGTTCGTCTATTCGAAGAGATTGGGTAAAGTGAATATTTTATTAAATATTTTATTACTCCACTTAGATATGAGACTGTTTGAGGACTTTGTGAAGACTATACCCGATAAAGGTGGAGCTTTTATTGTATAATTAGAAATCAAGCTGGATTTCCTCAAAAAAAGAAATCAATCTGGATTCTTATCTTTTTTTGTGGCGGGGGTATAGATTTGTGTAAAAATGAATTAAATTCTTAGTTGTTGTTGATGGCGGTTTTGTGAGAAGTACTTTATATCTGATTTGGGTTGATGGGGAAATTTACAGCTTGGAGAAATTTGATTCTGTGGAGTTCAGTAAGTGGGTCGAGAAGGCAACGGCACCTGCCCTAGAGGCCAGTTTGAAACTCTATAAAGAGGTTTTGGGTTTGGGATTCAAGGTTTTCTTGCTGACCGGGCGTAAAGAGAAGCACAAAGGGGTTACTGTCAAGAATTTGAATGATGCAGGATTTAAGAATTGGGACAAGCTCATAATGAGGTGAGTATTGAGAACTTCTCTGACTGCAACAGCTATTGCTATCTATGTATTATTCTTGCCTGTTAAGATTATGAAAGTGTGCCATTTAATATTTTAATTTGCTTAAAACCTTACCATATTTTCTAGTTATAAGATTTGATCAGAGATCCAAGCTCAAAAGCATGTACATGTTGTTAAACTGGAATCTAGGCTAGCAATTGATCGAAAGCAAATGCTTGACATCTTCTGTAGCATTTGTTGGTTTATTATATATCGAATATCTCAGAACCTTCTCTCTGATGAGGTCGATAATTCATTGAATATATGAGAATCTTCTCTCACCTATGCCCTTGAGTTTAGGAGTTAGACATGTCACCCCAAAACCAAGGCTAACGGCTGAGGGCTGAGAGTGGCAGTCTGTATCTGGAGTTGGTACAAATTTATTATTTTCTACCTCTTTTGATACAATTGATACAAACTAGTAAGCCCTCCTCGTCTCCATCTTTCTTGTAGTGTAGTGGCCTCTTTCTACTCTCAGTTGTCTGTAGATTATAGTCGCTTTATTGCTCTCTTTAAGCTTTCAAGCTGGATGTTTATAAAAGAGATATGAAATGATAGCTGAGAGTGGTAGTCTGTTTCTGGAGTTGGTACAAATTTATTATTTTCTACCTTTTTCGATATAATTGATACAAACTAGTGAGCCCTCCTCTTGTCTTCATCTTTCTTGTAGTGTAGTGGCCTCTTTCTGCTCTCAGTTGTCTGTAGATTGTAGTCACTTGCTCTCTTTAGGTTTTCAAGCTAGATGTTTATAAAAGAGATATAAGGTCCGTTTGGATACTGCTTATTTTGCTGAAAATTGAAGACACTGTAGCAAAATAATTTTTAAATGTGTGAATAGTGTTATGGGACCCATTTTTAATGTTTTTTTCCTGAATAAAGTGGTTGTGGGTCCTGTGAACAGTGCACAGGACCCACTGAACAGTTGGTAGTTTCTCCTAAACAGTGCCTGAACAGTGCATAGTGCACGGGACCCGTGTAATCCGTGTGCATCAAAAAAAAAAGAAAAAAAAAAGGGGAAGACGCAGACGCACAAGCGCTCCTCACAAAACGCAATCCAAGCACTCATATAGATTCTCAAATTTCTTCCCCCCCCACCAGAACCAGAAGTGGAATCTAGCCTTCACACAAGATTTCCACTTCTCTGTTAAACTGTAGAGTTCAAACTTAGTTTGTGTGTGAGTCTCCATTCACTTGTGCAGAACTCTACTGGGCAGTGCTTCAGCCATTAGACCGTATTTTGAACAACAGGGGTGGGACCTATTTCCTCTTCTGTGCCCTCTCTGTATTTGTGCAAGTTTAGTTCCTAAATGTATTTTATGCTAGATCTTGAAGTAAATTTTATGTTCAAGGATCTAGTTGCTAAACCTAGAATTCAAAAGTTTAGTTCAACGCTTTCAACTTAAAGTATATGCTTTCTTCTTCTTATGCCTTTCACAAGATGATGCCATCCTTTAAATTATTTTATAGCGAGACTATTGTTGTCTTATTGCCTTTACCTTTTCTTTTCTTTTATCAATTTTAAGTTTGTGAAATTTAAGGGCATAAGTGATTATAAGTGTCAAAAGGCATCACAGTTCATAACATCATTATGTAACTCATTGCTTTCATTTGCATGTTTCAAGCCTACTAGTCCCCAGATGGGGTAATAGTTGAACTTAGGGCATGTGAACCAATAAAAATATGTTTTCCAAGGCCTATTGTGACAAAATACAAATACTATATCCCCTTACAACACCCCCCCCCACCCTCTCTCCTCCAAAAAAGAAAAAAGAAAAAAGAAAAAAAAAAAAAAAAAAAAAAAAAAAACTGTCTTTCCTCTCATTCATCTTGCTTGTAAACCGATAATATGAACTTCAATTTTGGGTTTATGCTAAATATTTTTACCGTAAAACATGGATAATTTAGAAGTCTTGATACATCATCATCATCTAGACCCATTCTGCTAATATTATCAATATTTTGACAATGGTTACTACCTTTAACTCCAATTCTTTTTTCCTTTGGTTTTATCTACGTTGTTTAAATATATTTATTCTGAAATATCAAGTTACTAATTATTAAAATTGCATGGAATCTTAAATGAATCTGGGTTTAAATATTACTTTTGGAGGAGTTCCTGTATTTTTAATTATTAGTCCCTTGTTTCTGATTGTTTCAAATGTTAACCTTACTGTTAAAAATGGTACGGAAATTGCTGACATCACTAACGGAAAGTTCCCAATTCAATTTTGTTGCCTACTTGGATTAAGATTTAGTTCACTAGGCACCCAATTAGTACATGTGGCACTCAAATAGAAATTCCCCTTCCTCTAATGTGCGGCTGTGGATGGTGATTTTGTGAAGAGGTGTTGTGGTTGGAATTCAAGATTGTAAAGATTTGCTGAGCTTAAAATGTAGTTCAGTTTAACATGCATCACAATAATAATCGAATAATTCTTTTCCAAAATTTTATTAAAGGGCTTTCTTCCCCTTCCATTTCTGTTCAAATCTCTCTCTAAGAGACCTTAGAGAATGAGAGAGAAGATGAGAAAAGAATGGAGAAAAAAAGTCAGCAAAATTAGCCACTTCAGCAAATTTTAAATGATGACAGCCCTTTTCAGCAAAATATTTGCGTTGGGAACTTTCCATTTGTCATGTCAGCAATTTTTTCCCCATTTATAACAGCAGGGTAGCATTGAAACCAATTAGAGTCAAGAGTGACTAAACTGATACAATTAAATATCAGGGACGATACTGATACTGCCCCCATTGTTGGAGGAACAAAGTAATGTTTAAACCATTAATCTGATATTTAGTCATTTATGTATGTGATGCATGTGTATCCCTGCTGATACACAGATATGCATACCTAGTCTAGGGGCCCACCTCCCCCTTCGTCTTCAAACAGACCCCCAATATATGAGAATCTGAATCCAAACATGTAAGTCAGTTTTTGTTATTGGTCTAGATTTGAAGGCCAGATGTTTGCCAAATCCATCATATCTCCTATTTGATCAAATTGCGTTCAATTGTTCATAGTTTGGTCTATAAGAGATCCTAGCTTTTTTTTCTTTTTTTCATTTTGGAGCTGGAATGTGTTATAGAGGATATTGTAGATAAATATCATGTAGCTCCTGAGTGCTGGGATAGAAGGACCCAGAACCCTTTCATAAGAATGTCATTGTATTCTCTTAATAAATTTGGTCTTCTCTCTCGTAGACTTCTTATTTGTCTCTTTATAAGTTAGGTTTTCCATGTAAGATCCTAATTAGTGCCTTCTGCTAGGGACCCAAACTAATGATGGTGTCTGTATATAGCATTCATGGTTGAGTGATAAATAGCAAATGGGAAAAAACTATGTAACATTTTCTTATTACTAATTTCACTTTACCTTTATCCTGTGGCCAAGCCATATGATTAAATACGTTGAAACTTCTATTTCATGACAGTGCTTTTCTTTGGCTTCATAATGTATTACTGAATCCCATGCTTCTCATATTGTCCAGGACCTCTGATGACCATGGGAAATTTGCCACTATATACAAGTCAGAGAAAAGGAACGAAATGGTAAATGAGGGATATAGGATTCTCGGTAATTCGGGGGACCAGTGGAGTGATTTATTGGGTTCCTCACAATCCATTCGCTCTTTCAAGGTTCCAAATCCCATGTATTATATTCCCTAATGGGGAATGATATACCTTCCTGTATTTTTTTTTTCTTTCTCAAAAAAGAAAAGAAAAAAGAAAGTGTATATTTGTATTAAGGGGATCTTATTCTTGTCACTGTTACCTGCATTCAAGTGTACTGATTAACTTATGATGCCCCAATCAATCTTACAATATACAGAGATTTTTCATTATGCACCCCCATTTAAGTTCGTAGTATATCATTGCTTAACTTGTTTCTATGCACACATACTGAATATGCAGTTAGCCGTGTTTTTTTTTTTTTTTTAATATGCAGTTAGCCATGTTTTTTTTTTTTTTGATAGGTAAATATGCAGTTAGCCATGTACATTGCTTGAATTGAAACTGATTTAGTTTGAACTATTGGTTCCTGAAATATATGGATTAGAAATAAGATACTGAAAAAACATCTTTTTTACTTTTCAATACACATTGGTCGGGTCATTTCTTTTCCGTAATCAAATAAGATTATTGTTAAGATTTTCCAGCAATTTTTTTTCTGGAGCAGACGACAGTGTTGGACTATGAAACATTCTTTATGAGTATATGTGGGTAAAAGTAGAGCTACTTCGAAATTGCTGTCACTTAGTCAAGACACATTCACTCTTCGGCACGCAATCAGAGCAAAATTGTATGGTTTCAGGAAGGAATAACAGGACCACATAGTGCGTGATTGTAAACTTTTTTCCACTGTTTTCTTTGTGCAAAAGAACAAATGATAGATTCCTCATTGCTAGGAAGAAAAGGAATGATGTGCAATTATTTTGTCTTAACAATTATTTCTACAGCAAAGTACTGATGCACATGGTAAAATCATACAATTATTTTATCCACGCCAACTTGACTTTTCTCATAATGAAACTGAGTGACAAACAAATAAATAAAAAACTTAGATTTCTTTTTGATAAAGAGAAAATTATTGTCATTCTCAATAATAATCGTTTAAAACCATACTCCTTGGAAATATTTTCTGGATTCACTCCTGGCCACAAACATAGCAAAAAAATTTCATGGTTACAGTTTGTTCACTCTGTGAACCAGTTGACAGAATAGAAGTTTTTTCTACCTCCTATGCTATCTTTTCTTGTGCACCCCTTCTCTCATTGCTATTTTAGTAGTTTTAATAAACCATTTAGAATCAAGCCCTTTAGGAATTCTTCTAGGGGACCAAAGTGCCACACTATGTTAGTGCTACCATGGTCATTCTGCACTGAAGCCTTAGCACTTTGTGTTTTCTATCTCATAAAAAGACTACCACAGTACCACACTATGTTAGTGCTACCATGGTTATTTTGCACTAGAAGTCTTAGTACTTGTCTTATGGGTTGTATTACTATTATCTACACAAAATAACTTGTGCGTGAACTGGAACAAAATAGAGTGACTTATTGCTTTCATTCTTGAAGAGTCATTTTCAACTACTAAAGGTTTCCTAGTGATACAAATGCTGTATAAACTTGACTGGATATAAGTTGAGAATTTTCTTTTTTCATTTTTTCCTTTTGATAATTAGTTAAGAATAACTTTTCTTTTGCTTCTTATCTACTTTGATATGGTTGAGAATTGCTTTTCTTTAGCAAAGTACGTTGGGACCATAGAAAAAGTATTCTAAACAACATTTTCTTTAAAGGGTGTTAAAAATTAGACACTATTGGTGTTAAGGTGGTAAAATAAGTTATAGGATTCGCATTTTTCTGGCTTTTGTTCCTTTGTATGATATTTTAAGGTATTAAACATAAAAAAAAGAAAAAAAAAAAAAACCATTATTTGTTCCCTTTTACCAAAAAAAAAAATTACCGAGGTGTTGGAGATCTATGACTAAAACTAGGACGAAAAGTACTTCAAATATAATAACAAAAGTATAACTAAGCCTTCACTCAAAAACATAAAACAAAAAGAATAACTAAGCCTTTCTTTGTCCCTGTTTTTTTCCTCTGTTGTGGGCTAGCTCATATGATACGATTCTTTGATATATGCTTCGTGTACATGATTACATAATCTTAGACAAAGCAATTAGTCAACAAAAGGTGTTTGGATTATTCCTAGTTAATTGTCTACATAAAATATTTGGAGACAGAATGTGATTAGATTGTATGTTCCATTGGTCCATGTGCTTCCTATATTATTATATTTCCCATTGATATATCTTGACAAAGTCTCACCGAAAATATATCTAAATATAAGAACCCATTATACGTTATTTAATTTATTCCAAATACAATTACTTTTTTATTGCTTTAAATTATCGGATTTGCTTAATCCTTTTTTTTTTCTTCCGATCATATATCGTCAGCTACTTGTGCCATACGAAAGCGTTTATTCTGCCTCTTTAATTGCGTCCTTATCATGACTAAACAAGATTTGTGTCAAAATTTGCTACATGCTGAAAAACATTTCCCTTATTTTCTGTATGCTTTCACAAAAATTGATTTTACTAAAAACTTTTAATAAAATAAACGTAGGTTTTATAAAATCACTTATCTATGAGTGACTCCGCAGTTTAAACCATTTTCGTTCTAAACTCCCAAGCACTTCTTGCATGGAAAGATGTCAATTAACTTACAAAGGTCTTGGCATATAATAACCATATAATACCACACATTAAGTAAGATTTGTGCACGAGTCAAGTTGGGTGGATTGAGGCCAATATTCTTAACCAAACCACCATTAGTGAGTTTAGAAATTTTTGATCTACCATAGACCCACCAACCTTTAAAAATCAACAACTCGATTGAACATTTAGGTTATTTCAATTCAGCAGTTGTGTAAGTTGGCAAATTTATATATTAGGTATTTTCTAATTAGGCCATATAATAGAACTTTTTTTTCCTTTTAATAGGTATTATTTCAAAAACAAATTTAGTCTCTCATATTAATAAAAAAAAAAAAAGAACAAATTTTTTTATCCCTAAATAAAGTTATGGTCAAGCAAATTGGCTCTTGGCAGATTAAAAATATCTCAACTTGGCCAAAGCCCTTGTAGCTGAATTGGCACTTCTCCATACACAAAGTGCTTGGAGGTCTAGGGGGAAAAGGGTTCGAGTTGCGAGGTTAGTAGCATGTTGTAATTATTTCTCCAAAAAAAAAAAAAAAAAAATCTCAACTTGCAAGACAAACTGACCCACAAATGTGATGGTCATAAGTACCCAATCCGCAACTCCTCACATAATAAAATAGCATGAGTCAGCTGGGTCGAGTGGATATTTTGCATAACCTTATATGTATTTAGGATGTGTTAGATATCCAACCTTAATTTTTTTTAGGGTTAAAAAAGGAAGAAGGAATACATTAAATTAAAAAAACCATAAATTAAAATTTATATATTAAAACATGGACAGTAGAAACAAAATGGTACAGTAAGGTAAATATTTTCTATTAAAATATAGCTTAGAGAAAAAAATTATACAAGAAAAGAAGAAGCAAAAGACAGAAGATAGAAAAAGGTTATTCAAACTTCCAAAAGGGTGTACATCTCTCCTTCTTCATCTCCATCTTTTCAACACAAGATTTCAAGTATTTAAATGGAATTTTCTTCGCTGATTAGAAATGTAGGGGCACGATTTATAGCCCAAACCCAATATATATGAGATTGTAGTACAATGAATTTGTAGAGAGTGGGAGCTTATTAACCCATAATCCCATACATATTGGGTTTGGGCTGTAAATCGTGTCCCTACAAGAAACATTTTGTAGAAACATTTTGTAGAAAGTACCAAACTAATTCAATCAATACAATTTCTTATATCATATACTGTTTTCTCTTAGATTAAGGGTTATAAGAGAGGATTATTGTCATGATGGAGTAATCCAACCTTTAAACTAACAAAAAAAAAATGATATATTGTATAATAAAAGTTGTGTCTTACACCTAAGTGGATGCCTTGTCACTTTTTTTTTTAATCTTCTTTTCTTCTTTTTCATTATATTTATTGACGTTGTGTAGTTCTAAAAAAGACTCTATTGTCAAAGTTTGAAGAAGTCCAAAAATACCAAATATTATTGCTAAACATTTATAGAATTTTCGAAAATGTTTAATGAATTATGTTAATTTATTTTAATCATTTACCATAATTTATTTATTTTTATTAATAAAATATAGGCCATACATGTTATAGTTACACTATATGATATAACATAAGTATTGCATGTCGTGATGATATCACTATAATTTTATTAATATTATTAACACAGTTTGCTTTATTAGAGGCATTACTTTCACTACAATTCAATAACTAAAAAATTTCAAGAAAATTAAATCAAGTTTAATTATTTACAATAAAAGATTTGGCTTGGGTTCAATACACTGGAGCAATTAGACCCAAGTTTTGCCCCTTAATAAATTTTTATTTTATTAATAAAAACTCTGTCACACACAATGTGCTTTTGCCACATATTAAAATATTTTTTTTACTATTTATTTTATTATTCAATTTCAGTTTATTCTTAAATATATTTTTCAAAATATGTATATGCGTGTCTTTATTCAACTAATTAAATTGGCTCCACCATATGATTACCCCTATAAACTGAACTTTTATGGGGCACTTGATGTAAAACAGAATCTGTAATTTAATTTTTTAGGTTTAGGGTTATTATTTTCTTGATTTTTGGTTTGTTGAATGTTTTTTTTAGTCAAATTAGGGTTCTATTATTGTAGGATATTAATCCGTATCTGTTTTGGAATATACTCTTGTCAATCAAGTCTTACAGGGTCTTTAAATTGACTCCAAATGGATTCTAATAATTATCCTTGTGGACACAACTCTTATGTATCGAAGGTTATCTTTCAAAGCAAATGTGTTTTGCTGCAAGACTAGGAGTTGCAATATGAGACCAATTGTGCAATGTTTTGGCATAGCGAGTCAGAATATCCCATTATAATAGCTGTGATTGAAATTGTGGAACCGCTTCTAGAGAGACTAGCAGTCAAATTTGCGTTTGAATATGGAATAATTGAAGCAATTTTTCAGGGTGATTTAGAAGTGGTTATCAAGGCTATTCAGAACTCAGAGACTTTTTTTTTTTTTTTTTGGAGTAACGAACTCAGAGACATTGTTATCGCATTTTGGTCACATCGTTTCAGATGTTTGATAGGGAGCTCAACAACTTATAAGATGCCACTGTTTTATATATGTGAAAAAGAGCATGGAATGCGGTACTCAATACTTTTGCTAGCCTTGCTAAAGATTACATAGGAGCTCAAATCTGGATAGGATAGGTTGTATGATTCAGACTGTAGTGTCATCAGGTTTTTCACAGATCAATAATAATATATTAATATACAATGCTTTATTCTTAACAAAAGGTAATTACTTATATATATATATATATATATATATAGAAAATCTCGGCTGATTACAAATTTATAGTAACTTTTAAAATCCTCCCTTTAAAAAAAAAAAGAAATAAGATTATCTTTATTCATCCTATTTTTTGGAAAAAATAAAAACTAAAATATAAATTACATCCTTAAAATTTGGACGTTTTTAAATTTTACATCTTATAATTATAGAATTTAAATTTTACCCACTAATATTTTGTTTATATCGATAGTTCTCTTCTTTCTTTTGCTACATGTACTTAACACGTGTAATAAATTTGTTCAATAAAATAATACTACGTCATTTTATGAGGTTAGATTTAACAAAAAAAAAAGATATAGTTTAGCTACAAAATTGATTGTACAATTAGGCTACAAACTCACTTAATAAAATAAATATTACTGTATATTTTGAAAATCTAATTGTTAAATTACATGTTCTTTACGCTCTTAATGTACATGTCAATTTTTGTGTCAATCGGATATCATTTACTATATAATATATAATTTTATATTTTATGTATAATTTTAAATTACAAAAAATTGTAATTTAAAAATTTATTGATAACATAGCTATTTATTTTTAATTTTCTTAAAATTTTGCAAACATGGAGGATATAAGAAGAAGATGCAATTCAATGGTAGATTTGTTAAAATTCACCTCTAATAAAAATATATTGAGTGAGTTTGTAGTCTAAAGTTACAATTAATTTTGTAACTAAACTTTTAAAAAAATATATATATAAATAATTGGACTGTTAATACTAATGAAATATCATATTCTAAAAATTATCTTTCTTTTTTTTCTTTTTCTTTTTTTTTTTGTCATTGCTGTGTTTTACACTTTAACAAAAATTAAAAATTAAAAAGCAAACCCGGACCACAAAAGTCAGTGCCCAAAGCATGTGTAGAAGGTAAAATGGGAAGTATAAACAGCCCTACACAAATGGCATGGGACAACGACAGTAGTACAGGAAGTGATGATAAAGAGGAAGACCGTGTGTTATAGCTTCCTACTTCGAACATGGCTGAGGCTGACCATATTAAGTAAATAAAACCAGGCGGGGCCCATCTCTGTCTCGCAGTCACAGATCATCATGCCGCACGTTGTGGCAAGGGTCCCACTCCCCCCAACCCATTCTTATTTAATTTGCTTCATTGTGGTTGTGGGCTCCCTCAATTCTCAATTACTTTATTTACTTCCCAGCGCATCCATCTGCGCCATTAACTTACAATTTGTTGACTCCACAAATTTTTATTTTTATTTTTCTAAAAAAAACAATTGTTTACCATGGAAATTGTACAAAAAATTGGTTACGGCAAATTGACTCAATCGATTACTGTTGGGATGTCTTATCAAATGTCAAAGGGTCATTTTCGTGACTTCAATTATAAAATTGGAATCTAATCATTCATTTCTACACAAATAAATAAATAACTATTTAGTATTTTTAAAAGAAAAATCTTCCATGCGCCACATGTATGAAACATGCCTCTCATAGGCAGGTAGGTCCTACACGTGTAGGATCCATTTACTTGTGAGAGGTTAGTTTCATGAGCTTTACGTATGAGGTACTAACTTATTTATAAATATTCATAATGTAAATAAAATAAAATGTTATTATAAGTTAAAATTTGAGATTATTTAATAAAATGTAAAGATTGATATCCATTCTCATAATAATTCGTAATTATTCATGGTAAACAAAATCTTACAACTTTACTATCTTTTTTTATAGGATTTATGTTTTGGCAAATCATAAATCTTACCATTTCATGTATATAATTGTGAACGAATTAATTGAAGATTAATAATATATCCTTCTTCTTTTTTAGATAGTTACAATATGTTATTAATTTTGTAATTTGAATTTTTTTTCTCCCTGGACTATTAAACATTTTATGCATGAGAAAGTGATAATCATATATTGAAAATTCAAAATTAATCGTCTATATTGAAAAAATGAAAATGTCTTGATTTACAGAAGGTGGATGAAGTCTTTTGAATGAAATAGGAAAGCAAATAGACCTTTTTATTTTTGTTTTAACAGAATGTCCAATGCCATATGTCATATGAGAATGAGATACAATGAGCATAAATAGAAAACGAAGTTTGTTGCAACTAGTTTGATTAATGTAGAAATTATTAAACTAGATCATCATCTTCTTTGTAGAAACTTGGCAAAATATTTGGTGCCTCACCAACCTTGGAGGTTTCTCTTTTCTTTTTCTTTTCTTTTTCAACCTTGGATTATATGTTAAGAAAAAAACAAGAGGTGCCGGGAGGGATAGGGAAGAGGTATGGTATCTCATACCTGAGAGACCGGGCAGGGCAAGGCAGGTGCCTTAGATAAATTATTTGTGAAGGGATGTTTTAAGTGGTAATGAAAGCTTCTGATAGCTGATAGCGACGAGTCACCCTCTACAACTTAAAAAGCAGCCCCATGTGGGTCTCTAGCCAATCAAGTTTATACCTGTTTTATGGTTCATTGCTTTATTGTCGCCATCTTCTATTTCCAAATTTCCAATACTTTCGAGTTTGAAAATCTTTATATCATACGGATCATGAATTATTTGGTAGTTATAAGAGTCAGCACCCTAGCTCTTATAGGGAATTCAACCCGAAATTTCCAACTTGTGAGAAACAAAAAAAATAGAAAAAACACACGTTAAAGAAAACAATCACACGCACAAGACAATATTTACGTGATTTGGCAATTTGTCTACATCCATGGAGTTGCAGGGATTTCACTATTAGGAAGAAAAAATACAAAGTGCGGCTATTGTTTTTTTCTCTCTCAAAAACAACAACAAGACGAAACCTTAATCACCAAAAACGGTTTCTATATCCTGCATACAGGATTAACAATGGGTTACAAAATGGGCCAAAAAATATTTCCTCTAGCTTGGGCCTGTCGACCCAAGCCTCCACTCCATGGACTAAGCCTCAAAAAATTTTTCATTAAAAACCACGCAACATTATTTCTGGTCGAGTCGGGTCGTCAACCGGATCAAACACAACTAGGCTCCACAAAGCTTAACAGCTCTCCTAGAGGGGCCAATATTTAGTGTCTATAAATAGCAAGGCTCAGCTCTGTATTTTGGCGTAACATATTTTCTATTGAAAATATTTTTGAGGAATATTACTTTTGTTTCCATGTTTTAATTGCTTTCTTGAAAATATACCAAAAAATATTTTTTTAGAATTTGTTTCGTAAATATTTATATATATATATATATATAATAAAATAAAATAGAAAAAAAAAAAAAAAAAAAGTTTCGTAAATATTTATATATATATATATATATAATAAAATAAAATAGAAAAAAAAAAAAACAAAAAAAAACAAAAAACAAAATTTCCTTTGAACATACCTAGACAAAATTAGCAAAAAAAGGCTTTGTCACAAAAGAGCTTTTCCGATGGTCTTGTGCGGGTGGCTTGGGGGAAGGGGCTGGTCGATTTTGTGAGAGATGAAAATGTTTTATTCCTAATCCTAAGTATGGGTGTAAAACATTTTAATATGTAACGATCTAAGGAAAAGGTCTAGCCAAATTCGCAATACATCTTAACAAGACTAGTCTAGTAACAAGAAGATTCCTTATAGTTGTTTATAAAGACTGGATCAATTTAGTATATGCACAATGTGGGACTTAGCACATAACACAACCATGCAATGCATGCCTTAACCTATTTGAGTAAAACCTTAATGCAAACAATAGTAATTGGCATATTGAGAGAGTATGTATCAGCACTTATAAGTGTTGATCAACAAATTGGGAGGATAGATCGACATTTAACTAATGTTAAGAATGCTATAAGCATATGGATAATAATTGTTGTATTGAGATTTAGTTAGTTAGTTACGATTCCAAGCATGTTAATCACATTTGGCACATATTGGAATTATTAATGCACATGGAGAATAATAGAACCAATAGGATGAGGCCATGTGGGACAATGAGATTAGAGCTAGTCTCCTATAAATACATAATTGTAATTCAATATTAGATATCAATAGAAGAATAAACCAATTTCTTAGTACATTAGTGCATCTCTCTCTCTTTCTCCATAGAGGGTGACTACCTTAAATTAAGTCAATTTCCCTACAATTCCCATCAATCTTCATATAATTCTTATCTATCCCCATTAGAAACCACCAGATTCCTAACATTTGGTATCAGAGCCGTCGATCTTGATACGGATGAATGTGACCAAAGAGAACTTTGGAAAGAATTATGGCAAATGGTGAACAAAGTTTCAAAGGATATCAAGACTTTGTATGAATCTCACAATGCTATTTTAGAAAAGGTCAAGGCCTTGGCTGAATCTAACAAGGCCATGAATGAAGAGCTCTCAAAATTGCAAGAGGTTCTCGAGAACATGACGAAAGACGAGTTACAATCTCTTGATTCAATGAAACTCGAAGAACAAATCAAGTTCCAAGAATCTACTGCTGTTGTTGCAAGCCGAGATTTTGATTTTTGTGTCAAAGTGAATGATGATATACATGTACGCGTTGCCCTTGAAATTCAGTCCAAAGAACCAACAAAGAAGGTAATGATGATCTTCCAAGAACCAATTCTTGATGCACCAATAGAGGCTTCCATTCAAGAGTCTATGATTCAAGAATTGGCAATCCAAGTGTCGGTGATCCAAGAATCCAAGATGCAAGCGCCAACAATTTTAATGGTTCTAGAATCAAATGAGGTCTTGAGGATACAAGAACACTCCAAGGTTCAAAGAACCAATGAGACCTTGAAGATTGAAGAACCATTGAAGGCTCAAGAATTCGAGCAAAGTTTGAAGATCTACGAAGAAGAAACCTTCATGTGCACGGGACCACTTGTCAAAGAGAAATGCATAAATATGGTGATCAAAATGTCACTAACACTCTGTTTCTTTCAATGGAAAATATTGTGTAAAGATAGTTTTTCATATTTTCCAATGTTTGGTAGCATTAGAAAAAATGAGTTAAAGGAAAACTATCTTTGGTCAACATAAAAAGTATGGCTTATTTTTAGAGATTGTTTTCCACTGTTTTTTTTTTTTTTTTTAAAACAACTCTTTCTCACAGTAAACTAAATCAGGGAAGTTAAAAGATTGTTTTTCAACTCATTTGAGATTACTACCAAACATAGGAAAATAAGATAATTTTATAGAAAACATTTTTTGGAAAATTACTCATTTTCTAGAAAACATTATTGCCGAAACAAACAAAGCGTAAGGTATTGGTCCATTGGAAGATCCCCTTTGATGAAGATGCTATTTCACAACAACACCTTGTGGGCAAGGTGTTTTCAAGGGGAGGCAAATGTTAGGAATGCTATAAGCATATGGGTAATAATTAGCGTATTGAGATTTAGTTAGTTATTTAGTTACAATTCCAAACATGTTAATCACATTTAGCACATGTTGGAATTATTAATATACATGAGGAATAATAAAACCAATAGAATGGGGCCATGTGGGCCAATGAGATTAGAGGTAGTCTCCTATAAATACATTATTGTAATTCAACATTAGATATCAATGGAAGAATAAACCAATTTCTTAGTGCATTAGTGTCTCTCTCTCTCTCTCTCTCTGGAGGGTGGCTACCTCAAATTAAGTCAATTTGCCTACAATTCCTATTAATCCCCCTATAATTCCTATCCATCCCCATTAGGAACTACCAGATTCCTAACAACCAAGCTTGTTGAAACGAGCATTAAGCAGAGGTTGACCGGAATGCAAGCGAGGGCGAGCAAGTATGAGAGAGGTAAGGCAAACGCTTGCTTAAGGCTGGCTTGACATCTGCTCGAGCTCGAGGCTTGCTTGAGCAAGATAGTTGCAAAAAATGTCCCCCGGGGGGGGGGGGGGGGGGAAATGATTTTGCAGAGAAATGTAGTAAATGAGCCATTTGGGTTTCCAACAACTTGTAATAGTCAATACAATGTTTTAGAGGGCTTGTATTAAAATAAAATTTTTTAAAAAAAGGGTGCCTTTTTAAGTATAATGATAGAAACAGCATGTAAATATTTTGTAATTGTGACACACCATTAAAAAGAAATTCGTGGGAGTCTAGTCTTAGTTGTATCTTAGAGGTGATATGAACGGAACCTTATACAAAACTTAATTGAGTATGGGTACGTAAATGTCATCTTAAAGGGAGCTATAATCCTATAGTCTATTGAATTTATTTTTTTTTCACACAAATCCATGGAGATCTCCTTCTATCCTTCATATTTAGAAAATATTAAGATGATCCAAGATTAATAACTTTCTCAATTATAAATATTTAAATTTTAATTCTTTTATCTTTCAAAATCATATATAAAATATGGATTTATTAATCAAATATTAAATAATAATAAATTAACACAAAATTTACTATAGACATTAAAAAAACAAATACTAGAATGTGTAATCTATCAACATATTTTCAAAATATTAATTTCATAAAAAATCATTAAGTGATATACATTAAGACTTAGGGCACGTTTGGTACTTTGAATGAATATCATGATAGGGATGGTAATCTTTATTATGTTGTAGGGTAATCATTATTACTATTCATACATTTTGTTGTCAAATTATAATAATTTCAATTTTTATGTGCAAATGATTTTTTTAACAGGCATATGGAAAGAGAGATAATTTTTTTTATGATTTTTTATTTTTATAAATTTTATGAGCATATAGAAAATTTTGTATTTTTATAAATATATTAATTTAAAAGCTAGTACACCTACTAAGGAATAACTTTTCTTAACAATATAGTTGTAAGTTATTGAGATCCCAATCCGAGTCTTGGGATCTAAAGATCCTACATCCATAAAACTTCATGGAACTCTCTGTGATTTGTATTGAAGAGGGATTTGTGTGGGATCCCAATCTGGATCGTAGAATCTTATAGGATCATGATCCTATAACAATACCAAAGATCTTTTTTTTTTTTTGTTCAAAAAAAAAAAATCAAATTTTTGTGCTTATTTCGGGCCTTCAAATGGAGCCTAAAGGCCCTAAACTAATAATAAATAAATAAACGTAATAACAAATTAGCCCAGTGGCCACAGTTCAAATTGATTAAAAAAAAAAAACAAAAATACAAACAAAAAAAACCCTAAGTCTCAACTTACTCTAATCTAATCAACAAAATCACAGAAAATAGAAGATAAGAGAAAATACTATAGAGCAGAGGGCAAGTGTGAGAATGATAAAGAAGATCATGCTATTAGTGATGAATTTGAGTTTGGTGATGCCAATTAAAATGAAGTGAATGAACCTCCAAATGCAACATTAAGAGATTTTGATGATTATCCAATAAATGATACAGGCCATGTGGTTGCTAACAATGATAAGAATGTTGTTTATAACGATCAATCATACTTTGAGGAACCCAATCAAGATAACCAAAATTGTGGGCTTAATGATTGAGTGTATTTGTGGTGTTGTTTGAAACATTATTATTTGATTTATGTTGTTTATGCGAGACATTATGTATTGCTATTTTTTTTTTTTTTTTGTTCATGTGAGACATTATGCATATTTGTGCTATTAGAACTTGGTATTTGCAAGTTGTAACTTTGAATTTTGTTTATGTATACGTAATTGGGTACTTTGCCTTTTATTAGTAATTTGTGTCAAAAAATACTTTTGTTTAATGTTTCTTTAACATATACCATGAATTACTTACAAGTATTTTTTAATATATTTTTTAAAAATGAAAAGTAGGATCTTAGTATCTTTGTACCAATCATATGATTTGATTCCTGAACCCTCTCACCAAAGTCTGTGTAGGATCTTGATCCTGATAACATAATAGCCATTTCACATGAACGACCATTTCATTACATGATCTACTAGTTAATAACATAAGCAATGCACACACAAAATTCAATAAAATATGATTTTACCTTTTTTTAAAATTGATCCTCTCTCTCTCTCTCTCTCTCTCTCTCTCTCATTTTGCATATAAATATGAAATTTGATAATTATTAATAGACATTTATTTTGAGTGTATTTGTATATGAAATATTAAATATGAAATTTGATAATTATGATAGTTATTAATAAGTATTTATTATAATATGTTTTTATATGGAACTATTAATTATATAATTATCTTATTATTAATAAATACTATTTATTAATGACTGTATTTAGATACAGAACTGTGGGGCCAGTTATATAAGGTGGTATTGGTAAATCTGCAGAGAATGGGCATGTGGCCCAATAGCCCAATCCGAGGACAGCAATCCGTCCGAGGATGATTTAATAAAAGCATGATACGACTAATATAAGAAGGAGAGCCGAGGATTGCACATGAGAATCCAAAATGTGTCAGAGGATAAGATTCACCTCGGAACGATAGTCCGAGGTGGATGTAACTATCTTATTACTCTAGGTAGTCCATATGGTTGAATTATAATTGAGAAACGGATATGGGATAGTTTAGGCAACAAATATCTTTTGACGTTACTACCTCCACATTAAATGCTTCCCAGCTAACTCTCTAGCCGCATTAATGTGGAGGTGATGCCTGAACAGTGATCAAGCAGCCTTATAATGGCTAGTTTAGGATTCTAGAGAGGGGGGATGGGACAGAAAGGAGTTCCCATGATAGTACCTACACGTGTACGGCGAAAACAAGGGGAGGAACGTAGTATATAACATAAAGAGGAACAACATTGTAAAGGGGACTAGAAAAAAAAAAAAAAAAAAAACCAGAGAAAGAGAGGCTTTTTCTTATTATTTAGAGTTAGTTCTTTCACCTACTCTCTAAAAATTTATTGTTTGGGCTTGTTGGACCGTTTTTCCTTTTGATTTCAGAAAGCTTTTCCAAATTGAGTCCCTACAAGAACCATCTATTCTATCAAAGAAAATGATATGGTAAAATTCAAATTGAGGAAAAAAACTTTACATAGAAAATATAATTTAAACTCAATCAAACAATATGCGTGCGTTTGGATACCGCTTATTTTGTTGAAAACAGAAAATAATAAAAAAAAAATTCTAGTTACTATTCACACTCACAAAACACTACATTGTTCATTTGCCTTAATGCACTGTTCATGTCTCATGAACAGTGCAAGAGGCGCTGGTAAAAAAAAAAAAAAAAAAAGCTAGTCGCAGACGCGTGAATCCAAAATGCAAACCAAACTAACACTATGGTGTGGTTTGGATTGCATGTCTGCGTCTGGCATTGGCGTTTTTTTTTTTTTTTTTTTTTTTTTTTTTTTTTTTTTCAGCTGCTTATGTTGACTTTCAGAGACAAAAGGCGCAGTTTATAAACAGTGTATGCACGGTTTACGCACTGTGCATGTATTGTTTATGTACAAAAATATTAAAAATAATCCCACCGGTACTATTCACAATTTAAAAATTATTTTTGCTACAATGTTTTCAGTTTTCAGTTTTCAGTTTCAGCAACAATAAGTTCAATCCAAACAGACCCTATATATTATAATACAGAAAGCAGTAAAAGTGTGAAGTCTCAAAAACTTATATATCAAAATATTATGAGATTAATCAAAAATAAAACTTTTAAAATTATATATATATATATATATATATATTTTGATGGAATCAGCTTGGCTAAGTGGCCACCTTTTAAGTTGCCAAACACTAGTCACGTATCAGCATAAGAAGCAAGTCTTGTCTATTATAGAGTACAGCATAGCAAACATGTCCTCGAGTCATTGACAAATGCGGGGGTGAAATGTAATGTAAGGCTGTCCTTATGGTGAGTTACGTGTTGGACCGCTACCCTTTTTTTGGTAAACCAAGGAGGTACTCTGCTCTCCGAAGTAATAGTTAAACAAATCCAATCGTAGAATCTCAATAAATTACTACCCTTGAAAAAAAAAAAAAAAAATACAAACTCTACAGGCTAATTATTGAGTACTTTTTAAAGTAATATAATTGCGTAGTTTTTTTTTCATATAATTGTGAGTTTTACTAATTAAATTTATAGTGCACCCATAATTCATGTGAGAAAGAAGAATACGTAAGTATTCAATAATTTTCCACACTCTACCGTCAAAAATTAGAGAGAAACATCACATGGCTATAGATCTGTCTTACTAGATTCAGCCAGCGTACATTTGCTCTCTTTTTTGCTTTCACCTTCTCTCTGCAAAATACAAATGTAAAAAGCCTCTCATGGTCCTTGGATCCCAGTTGCCAATACTTACTTTCAATTGACAACTAGTACTTTTTTTTTTCTTTTTTCCCAACATAGTTCACAAAAATCTTGGGTTTCACACCCAAACATAGTTCAATTCTTTGATCTTCCTCATGTCCTATATTTTCAACTGTCATTAATAACGAACCAGATTTCCATGCTATCAATCACTTTCCAATCCAACACCTTCCACTCAGATCTTAATTCCTTGTTTTTTACTCATTCACACAATCCAAGAATGTATTAATCTATACTGTCATTCATAGTGGTTCTCTCACTAAGCTCTCTGAAAAATAATCAAACTTTTGGTAGAATGAAAAACATCCATATGCTGGAACTAGTTGTTGGGCTAACTTCAACAATCTTGTTAATAATTCTCATACTTTACATCTTCCTCTACCGCAAAAGAGTGTTGAGAAATGGTGGTGAAGATATAGAAATCATGGAAGAGGGTCATGGAGATGAGGAACCGATAGAGGACCTGGTAATTTTCCAAGATGGTGAAGACCTCACAATCAGTGACATATTGGATGCTCCTGGAGAAGTTATAGGAAAATCTAACTATGGCACACTGTATAAGGCCTTGTTGCAGCGAAGCAACAAGTTGAGGCTGCTGAGGTTTTTAAGGCCAGTGTGCACTACAAGAGGTGAAGAATTTGATGATGTGATTCAGCTTCTGGGGTTTATAAGGCATCCCAACTTGGTTTCTCTTCTGGGATTCTATGCAGGGCCAAGAGGTGAAAAGCTTCTTGTTCATACATTTTATAGGATGGGCAATCTGGCAGAATTCATTAGAGGTAAGCTACGTTTCTAATATTCTGTTTTCTTTTTTTTTCTTTTTTTTGTATAGCTGGAAAGGAAAATAAAAACCAGTCCAACAGGTTTGTTTAGTTAAAAAAAAGCTTCCAGTTTTTCTACAAGTAAAACAGCAGATTAAAAAAAATCAAAAATCAAAATCTTTATCCTCCTGTTTAGTTTCTCTGTTTTCTCAGGAAAGAGACTGGCTAATTTTTTTTTGGATTTTTTGATAATCCCATTAGTTGAATTAATTGCTTTCCTAATATTGGAAGTAGTTGCTTGATCTTGAATAGATTGTTGAATGATTTCCATTTTTCCTTATTTCTTTAATTTTCAGTCTTTGTGTTCTTCTGTTTCTAAGCAAAACAAAAAGAAAAAGTCTCTGTTCTTTTTTTTCAACCTTCTTTGTCTTAATATCTCGGATTTTTTTTCTTTTTTGAGATAAGGATTTGCTTTTCTTGGATCTTGCTCAATTAAGAATCCAACAATAAAAAGCAAGTTGAGGATCTATCAGCTGCACAATTAGGAGGGGATAATTAAGTTGATCATGAGTTTCAAAAAGAATTTTCTTTTACTAAACTTTTTGACCATCTCTCTTCGATTATTGCTCCCAATATTGATATAGAAATAGTGAAAAAGAAAGGGATAGTAACATGGTTTTTACTTTTTAATGTTTATTTTTTATTTTTAGAGGGGGATGGATTAAGACCTGCTTGCATGAATTGAAACGGAACTTGTTTTTATGCATAAATTATGCACGTTTTACAAGCAACTAGATTGGAATCTTTTCCTCACCTACCATTGTCAGTTTCTCTTCCATTTCTCCTTTGAAAATGATATGAAGATAATGCTAGTTCACCTTGTTATCCTTTCATTTTTTTTAGACATTTGCTTCTTTGTTGGACATATTTAGCCTGCATTTACAATTTCTGAAGCTGTTTTTGAGTTAATTTCTCTTTGTACCATCTATGTTCAACTAAAATTCAATCATTTTGAAAAGAAAATCTGTGTTTAAAATTGGCAGATGGAAGCGATGAATCTCACAAATGGGCCATCATTTACAGCATCTCCATTGGCATAGCCAAGGGATTGGAACATCTCCATACAGGATTGCAGAAGCCTATAATCCATGGAAATCTCAAGTCAAAAAACATACTTTTGGATCGCAATTACCAACCATACGTCTCGGATTTTGGACTATATCTTCTGTTGATTGCTACCGCAGGCCAAGAAATGCTTGAAGCTTCAGCAGCTGAGGGCTACAGAGCCCCAGAGCTGATCAAAATGAAGGATGCAAGCGAAGAAACTGATATATTCAGCCTTGGGGTAATCTTACTCGAACTACTTTCAGGGAAGGAGGCAGTCAATGAGAACCCAACTCCTTATGAGGATTTTTACCTTCCTGACTTTATGAGAAATGCAGTTCTAGGACATAGGATTGGAGACTTATTCCATCCCAACATACTTCTAAGAGACAGCAATGATGATCAAAGCTGGGTTACTGAAGAACGCATTCTCAAATTCTTTCAGCTTGCTATGGCTTGTTGTTCTCCTTCACCTTCTCTCAGGCCCGATATTAAGCAAGTCCTTAGGAAGCTTGAAGATATTAGAAAATAAGAAGCTTTAGGATTTTGCAGAGGTACTGATGGTAGGTCATTGTGACAATTGATTTTGGGATATTTCTTGTATATCAATTCTCCAAAATCAACATGGTTGATGACAATGACAAAGATGGTGTCATCAAGGTATATATGAAAAGCGTAAATGAGTATACTCTCAAAGCCAAGTAGTTGAAAATTTTGGTTGTCCATCCAAACAAGGTTGTAGGGTTGCTAATATTTATGTTTATGGAGAGAGATTAATCACTCGAAGCAAAAGTTGCACTTTCTGGCCACCCAATGAGGATCATGGAATTGGTGATTATATATGTTTGTCATATTTCAGAATTCTTAATTGCCAAACATCAGCAGCTCAAGATTGTGTAATCTATCTGGTCCCAACTTTGACATTGTAGAGGGACAATTATTTTTAAAGAGATCCACCATTAACAGATGCAATCTTTTATTATACTTGTAATTACCTCAGCAACTGGACCTGTAAAGGTTATTGAGAGACTATCTTTACCATGAAACTGGATGATTAGGCTATTTTGGATTTTCATTTACTTTGCAGTAAGAATGCCTGGAGCATTTGAATGAAGCTATCTAAATCTTTTTTTGGGGAACATGAACCAAGCTAATTTATCACACTCAAAACTGTCAAAAAGTTTTAGCCAATTTTGCAATGTTTTAGGCTACAATCTTACTCAATATCTTTTTATTGGATGTGAATTTTGACATATCTACCATTGGATTATATCTTCTTCTTATATTCTTCATACTTGTAAAATTTCTAGAAAATTAAAGATCAATAACTATGTCATCAATAAATTGTTTAAATTACAAGTTTTGTTAGCTAAAAATTATACATAAATATAAGTTTATAAATCATATATTAAATAATATTCAATTAATACAAAATTTGACATGTGTATTAAGAACGTAAAGAATACGCAATTCAACGATTAGCCCATCGAGACAAAGGTAACATTGCTTTGTCATGGTTTACCCACTTATATGTACACAATCCAAATTCTTTATTTACCTCTACCAAAAAAAAAAAAAAAAATTCTTTATTTACCTGCTTATATGTATCCTGTTTTTTTCAAAACTCTCCCCAAAAAAACTTTTCAAAACGCATATATTTGTTAGAATATTCATGACTCGTGAGTAATGTGGTTAGCTAGAATTGAAGTGTCACATTGAAAATTGTTGTCGTAGTGAAGTGTCACGTTGAAAATAGTTGAGTTGTAGAATATAAAGATTTAGGATTAATTGAGAAGAATGAGGAAGAGAAGATTTTTTTTTTTTTTTTTTTTTTGGAAATAGTTTCAACCTATTTTAATGAGGGTTTTTTTATCATCAGAGCAAGACAATAATCGATTTTTGGTGTAGGCGGGAACTAAACCACACATATCTTATTCTATCATAAAAAACTTTACCAGCTGAGCTAACTGAAACTCACGAAGAGAAAAATAAAAAAATAGAGAAAAAGAAAAGAAACAAAGAAAAATTTGAAGTCACTATCAATTAGTCTCACGTCTTAGCATATATTTATAGGACAAAGTTTAACTACAAAATTGATTGTACCTTTAGACTATAACTTTACTCAATATCTTTTTAGTAAAGGTGAATTTGGATAAATTCACCATTAGATTACATCATCTTCTTATATCTTTCATACTTGCAAAATTTCAAGAATATTAAAGATCAATAGTTATATCATCAATAAATTTTTTAAATTATAAGTTTTTATAATTTAGAATTATGCATAAAATATAAGCTTATAAATCATATAGTAAATAATATCTGATTGACACAAAATTTGACATGTATATTAAGAGTGTAAATATCATGCAATTGTACGGTTAGATTTTTAAAATATGTAGTAATATTTATTTTATTGAGTGAGTTTGTAACCTTAAGTTACAATTAATTTTGTAGATAAACTTTATCCATATTTATATTAGTGCTTATAGCATGATTACAAAAATTCCCTTATTAACATGATAATAATAAATAATAAAAAAAAACATTAGAAAAACTCTAATAGATACTAATTAGTGACAAGAATATGTAATTAATATAATATAATTGGACCTAAACCCATTGACTTAAAATTTTGGGTCAAATAATTTCATTATATGTTATATTAACCTTGCAAAACCTTGCAATTTAAGTGTTCCCAAATTGCTATCTCCCCAACAATTTAAGTACAAGAATGTGTGTCTAATAACTTAATGTAACACAATTGGGCTTAAACCAAGTTTTTTAGTCAAATGATGTGCCTATGTATGCAACTAAACAAAACAAAATAAAAAAATGAAAATAAAAATAATGTGCCTATATGTTATATTGAGAAATTGAATCTACACTAACAATATTCCTTTTTACGCTCCACATGTCGTAATTGAATTTAATATGACTTTTATCCAAATTATTTTGCAAAAATTTAAAGATGCAAACAGAACCATTAGTCACAGACTCACAAGCATGTTTAGCATCACATTTCCGTTACTTGAGTCAATTACAACTTCTAAAATATGTGCACAATTATTCAATTTCATAAGATCTCTCTCTCTCTCTCTCTCTCTCTCTCTCTCTCTCTCTCTTAAAGCCTATAATCTTAGTTTGATTCAACTGAAAATTGGATCTTAGATGAAGCTGCACTAACCATAGTAGCTAATATCGGATGACACAAAATATGCTAATTGATATTTTGAGACTTGCATTGCAGAATGGCCTCATAGAACCACACGGAGTTTATACATAACAATGATGTTTTAGTAACGTTGTTTAAGTGTTGTGAAAATACATGTTGTGTTGATTAAACAACAAAAACTGTTGTTTAAACATCATAACCAAACAGGCCGTACACTATCAAAAGAAAGATGTTCTTAGTATGTACAATCCATCTTTCAAATTTGAAACCACATGCACTCTAATATGCAAAACCACATGGAGAAGTAGCACCTAAAACATGGACATGTTTGGTAGACTGTAATAGGCATTGTAATGTAATAGTTATTCATATGGTTTAGATATTTTTTAGTTTAGTTATGTTTTTATTACAAAGAATAATCATTTCTTATGAATAGCTATTCTTCAAAATGAGAAATAATTATTCCTCTTTAAAAGGCGGTATTAGTTATTCCTTAGTAAGTGTAATAATTTCAAAACTTAATATATTTCTAAATAAACAAATTTTCCATATACATCTAACAATTATAAAAATAAAAAATCATAAAAAATAACATCTCTTTTAAATTTAAAAATAACAATTTTTAAGGAGATATAATTGTATAAATAAGATATTTCCTAAAATAAATGTTAAGTTTCATTCTAATGTTATAACTCATAACCAAACTAATGAATATGTTTAGTTATTACATTACAACACATTTTATTACTAGTAATAAAGATTACAATTTCTGTTGTAATCTCCATTCAGTGTACCAAACGTACCAACAACTGACTTTTGTTTCTTGCTGCTTCTTTCTTTTTTTCCCCACAAAAAATATAATTACATGATGAGTTTTCAATTAAGGAATCCGCAAGGAAACAACTGTGTCAGTATTGTCCTAAAAAATTATGAATGAGAAATGTCATTGGTCTCTAAACTAATCCACTCTACAATTACAAAAAGAAGGCTCATGATTCACTAACAATTGTCAATGTAATTCTGCAAAATCAATAGAGGATGGTTATTGGATTCCGGATTTCCACTCCACAACTGCAGAAAGAAGCGTGTAATTCGGTATCAGATTCTTATGAGGCAATGACATATTTGTCATTGGAGATGTATCATTCTCTTCAAGCCATTGCTTTATTGCTCTGCGGTCATAAGTGTAACCATCCGCAGCAACGCAAGGATCGTCCATCACATCCTGTAACAAAATTAAATAACATTTCATTGACAAATTATTGCAAGAGGGTATTCATGAAGACAATGAAAGCTACAATCACTGTAGATTGTCAACAAACTAGTCAAGATCGGTCATATGTATTCTTTTTACCATTTACTACTTGTACTAAATATATGGGGTTTATAATTGAAGTTAAAAGAGGTTTATATCTAATATAAATTAGCAAAAGCAAAAGGTCTGTCAATCCCAATTTGAAATTGGAGAACTGAAAAACAGGAGTTAAATCTCAAATGTAATATAAAATATGGCCTTTTTAAACAAGCATTAGCCCAGACAGATCTATGTGTACACTACATCTGCTTCTTCCAAAATTACAAGACCTTTCCTCCCTATATGAGGTTGTAAACTTTTACTTTCAGATTTCCAAGACCAACAGGTCACCATTTCCTGTACAAATTGTAAATACAAAAATAAAAGAAGAAGAAACATAACTAGGCATTAGAATATTTTAAATTGGTACTCACTAGATTTAAACTGAATCATATTGCTATGTCCAGACTCATAAAATTCAACCCACTTGATGAATAAAATTTAACAAACATCCAATTAAATGTAACATGCAGCAAATCATTATCACAATATAAGTTTACAAGAACATTAGTATATTTTTTTCCCCAAACAGGAGCTATAAGATGTTGGCAGTAGAAGATTGTGCAGCATACCTTAAGAATTGGGCAGATGAAGTGGTTAGGAGGTGCAGATGGCACTCTGCAAGCTGAATCTCGGGCCCTATCAGCAACTTCTTTCAATCTCTCCAGTGCAGGAAGTACTTTATCTTTCAAATCAGGTCTATCTTGACGCCGAAGCTCAGCACAGCTCAGTCCCATTTCAGCCAATTCCTTTGCCACCTCAATTGGCCAATTCCCGCCTTCTTGATCCAAAATCTCCAATAACTTACCATCACTTAAAGCAGTTTCCACCACATGGGCTAGTGCTATTGCTGGTTTTGCAGTCAGCAACTGCAAAATCACCATTCCAAAAGCATAAACATCGGACTGTGGAGATAGTAACCCAGTCCTTTGATACTCAGGATCTATGTAGCAGAGTGTCCCAACAGGCCCTGTGTAAGAGCCTACAGTATACATAGAAGAAACATCTGAATTAAGCATCGTAGAAAGGCCAACATCACCAATCTTGCTCACAAGGTTATGATCAAGCAAAATGTTTGCCGGTTTCAAATCACGATGGATTATTGCTCTTGGCTTTGAGTTGTGAAGAAAGACAAGAGCTGAGGCTACTTCCCAAGCTATTCGGCACCTCTCAAACCAAGGAATGGGAGGTGAACCATTTTTCTTGAGCAACCTGTCCTCCAGGCTACCATTCTCCATGTGCTCGTAGACTAGGCAACCACGATCTTGACAGGCTCCAAGAAGGAGAAGTAAATGGGGATGCCGAATTTTGCTCAAGATATCAAGCTGAAATCGAATGGAAAACATAGGTAAGTATTCAGTCAATATTTCAGTTGGGGTAACCCGATGTCCCCCCCCCCCCCCTCTTTTTAAGTTTTTCCTAACAGAATAACAGGACATCACAAGGTATGAAGGTTACCACTCATTATTTACAGGAACATAGCAAAGCGTATGCTAAATTGCCTTCTAATTAGTTTCTTTCTTTGGTGAATAAGTGACAATGCACCTTGTAAACCGGAAAACAACTGAATTGCAGAAAGTGGGAAGGCTTAAGTGCTAAAGTGTATGCTTAAATTGTGTACATAATGATCATTTTTTGTTTCTTCATTCAATTGACACTTTTTCTTTTGTTCTTTTTTTTTTTTTGGGGGGGGGGGGGGGGGGGGGGTGGTGTGGGTGGGAAGTCTTTACGGTTTACCTCCTGCAGGAACTGCTTATTTTTGTGACTATCTTCGGAGTGAAGAACTTTCACTGCTGCAGTTGTATGATGCAGATTGCACTTATAAACTGATCCATATGCCCCCATCCCTATTTTAAGATCTTCAGAGAAAGATGAAGTAGCAGACACAATCTCTTCCCAAGTGAACTTATGGTATTGCTGCACTGGACCAACAAGAGCATTCTCAAACTTTTTTTTCTCTTTAGCATCATGAATAGCCTTCATCTCTGCTTCTCTCCGTTGGGAAGCTTCTCTTTCAGCGCATTCTCTCACATAGTCAGCTTCTCTTTTTGCAGCTTCATGCCTCTCTTTCTCTTGTCTTGCTAATTCTTTGGCTCTCTCCTCTTTGATATTTATCTCCTTGAGCTTCTTTGCTTCCTCCATCCGGCGGTCACTGAGATTGTGTAGCTGATCAAAGAAATAACAAGAGCATTTTACTTGAAGAAATGAAACAATTAAGAGATAATATAAAAATAAGTACCTAGTGGACAGACTAGTCCAACTGTAATGTAACACAAGATAGAACATTTCTATTACCCAATTAGCCATCAGGAGAAAGAGCCACAACAGATATAATAATCACTAAGACTGATGAAGTGCAATTAATTCAAACAAATAATTGGAAAACATTGATCATGCATTCCATCCTCCAAATATATCAATTAGAGAACCATATACCGTTTCATCCCTCCAAAAGATTGCAATAAATTGTGTCCTAGAAGGATTTCCATGAATTTGTCGATTGTATATGACGTATTAGTTATTACATCTTCTTTTTTTTTTTTTTTTTTTTTTTTTTTTTTGGGTAAACTTCAGAAAAAGGCCTGCTGGATGATGTTCCTTTGTATACAAAATAGACAAGCAGATTTATGAATTCACATTGCATATATTTTTGTAAATAGTAATGATATTGACTCCATATATGATTCCCAAAGGAAAACATTTAGCTTGCAATATAGGTAGACAATTTATAAATTCTAGAATTACAAAAAATATAAAATAAAAGGGTTATGAATGCTTACTATGACGGAAGTCATGGCAAGAGTTTGGTTACATAGTTTCACGTTATATTAAATTTCAGATGGCCTGAATGACTTAGCTCAACTTATTTAATCATTAATCCTTAGCAATTGAGGTCGGCTATGTGTTTCTTGCTTCACTATTCAGTGGCGCAGTGTGGGGAGTTTGTGGCTAAAAAATTTAAAGGTGAAGCTGAAAAATCATGAATCTCACTCTATTTTCTCTGTTTTTGTAGATACATTGTTAGAAGTATTCAAATAAGATATCAAAGATGAAGCAATGAAGAAGAAAGACAAGATGACTAAGGGACAAAAATAATTAATAAAATAGCCAGAATTCACCAGTCTGATCAGAATCCAAAATCATGGAAAATCACTTATCTAACATGTAGCCAGCTTAGACGTAAAGAGAAACAGCAGCTAAAAGGATCTTTTGTAAACAAAAAAAAAAAACCATAATTTACCTTCCGGGAAGCACCTATTGTCTCACTTTGAGCTATTGCATACATTCCTCGGACATGTCTGAGTTCTATTCTTAGCTTTTCCAGCTCAATATCAATTTCCTGCCCATATAAGTGAAAACCAATGTGAAACTTCAGAAATACAAACAAGTGTTGTATTGACTTTCAAATGTATATTGAAATCAACATATATATCATGGAAATTATTCTGAGTCTCGAAAAAAAAACTTCTCTCTCAATTATTTAGATAAATGCTTTTTTGCAATATTACATAGTTGTCAAAAGAGGGTGTTTTGCACCTCTCAAACACCATAAACCATTCTCACGTACAAAGAAAAGTAAAGCAATGACTCTTAACCAATGTACAATTTCATGATTTCCAGAATGCATGTATTTTAAAACGAAAGGGGAAAAAAATCTTAAAAGGAAAAGGTTTGCACTACCTTTTATATTCATTAATGAAACTTATATGTCCTAATATTTTCAATGATGCCAAAGCTATATCACATACAACTTAAATTCAAATATATATATATAATTTCCATCCAAAGCACATGCAGAATCCAACACAATTTTCCAGCAGGTAAGCATTTTTGGACAAGCAGCTCATTAGCACCGATATACAAAGTCAAAAGAAATTAGATAAGACTACCTGAGTATTTGATGAAGGATAGTCGGTGAGAGCATCTAAGTTGGAAGCTTGATCAGAAATCCATGATTGATCATCCATTGGCAAGGTTTTGCAACTATTGGCCCAACTCAATGCAGGTTCAGAATCTGCTTTATTGGGACAAGATCTCATATCATCCTTCCTTTCCTCAACATCCAAGGACTGGCATCTAGAATGGTTTGTTTCAACTGAATTTGTTCCTGTCTTAAGAAGGTTGTGGTTAATAGTAGCAAGAGCTTGAAATCGCTGCATTGGTAGTGAAGGAGAACAGAACTGAGAGAGCGAAGCAACTGAAGCATAATCTGTGCGTGCCAGGAAAAAGAAGAAGAGACATGTTACAACTTTCATCTGGTAAAACCACCTCTAATAAATTTGTCATCCTTTAAATTATGAGCCAACAATCCAATTTACTAAATCCATAAAAGATTGACAGGTGTTTTCAAGTTTAGTTCCAATAGAGAGAGAGAGAGAGAGAGAGAGAGAGAGAGAGAGGATAACTTAAATCCTAGTTAGAACTGTTGGCATGCTTTATTTAGTATTGAAACAAACTTAGGTCAGTGTAGGAATGTAACAAACCCTTTGAGACAATGTAATTAAAAGAGTAAAAAAGAAACACCCCCCCCCACCCCCCCCCCCCCCCCCCACAAAAAAAAAAAAAAAATGGAAAACTTGAAGCACTGCAAAGATGCAGTGGCAGAATTGTGTGTTTGCATTTCTAGAAGCATGTAATATGCACAGCAATTAATTATTTGTATTTTTAATATGAAAAGGAAGTGTGTTTTCTGAAGAGTCTCTAAAGCATGTATTGCAGCTTTAAGCTGTATTCTGGCTTGCCAGCAGCAGTTGCTGAATCCTCCATCATTTTGCTGATAGAATTGGTACTTTGAAGGTCATCAAATATAAATAATATCTTTCAACATCATGTTTATGTGCAAAATTAGGCAAAAACATGTCAAAATGTATTAATAACACATTTATGCATTATGTAAGACAAGAGTAATAAAGCAAGCAGCAGAAATCCTTAAAAAAGAAAAAATAAGTACATTCCTCCACAGGTTAGTTTGAAAATGCATTTTATACCATACTCTTATTCATTGAGCAGATGTAGCTCAGAACTTAAGCAAAGTGCATATACCTGTCAGTGAGCTGGAAGTGTGGCTTGACAAACTCTGGCTAGAACAACTTGTCTCACTACTGTCATCTTTAAAGCTTCCATTCATTTCTGTATTGGATGGGCGTATGGAAGACAACTTTCCTCTCGAAACAACATAGACTGTACAAAATCTTGGAGTGCTCACTGAGATTCTTGAGGATAGACCCTTCAGTTTCCTTCAAACATTGATAGTATCTTGTTAACAAGAGCATTCATGATGCAAATGGAGAATTGAGCTATGAAAGATACATATGAAAGAATTCAATGATATTGCCAATCTGTTCTTTTAAAATAGAAGATGATAGCACAAATGATAGTACAGATGACATAAACATGCTAAGTAAATACCTTGTGAACAAGCCACGTGATGAAGCTCCTATGACAAGCTTGTGGATATTATGCTTAGCAACCTCCTCTGCTATTGCTTTTTCCACATCATCTGATTCGATAACTACATCATCTACTTCCACCTATATCCAGAACCGAGTGAGTTAAGATCCCATCCTTAAATTTAGCCAAGATTAAATTTCAAAACACAAGATATATTGACCTTTTTCTGAGCACACAATTTCTTGTAAGGAAGAAGCATTTGACTTGTCTGCCAATTAATTTCCTTTATATAAGCAGCTGCTACATCCTCCCGTACTTGTGAAAGTGGAATGGAATTTCCCACTGGAATAACATAGAGAAGATTATTTGGTGAAAACCACAGATTATTTTCTGTTGCTTAAAATTATATAAACAAAAGTGGTCTTTCTAAAGTTTGAAATTTAAACACTAGGTCAGTTTTTAAATTTTGAGAAAGTAAGTGGAAGGATAGGAAAATCATCAAATTACTTGAGAATTCAGCTTCCAGTCATAGGTACTTTTTCCAATTCCCCTTTCTTTTTCCTCAACTCTCCCATAAGGCCATAATGGAAAGTATCAATCCTTACACAAAACCCAATAGTAAAATTTACTAGGGACGTATTCAAACCCCAGAAGAGAATGTCCATGTAAATTGTATGCAACATGGATATCCAAATCAATGATTTTCTGAACCATATACATGCTAATGACCTTCAAGGTGGCAGAAATGGTATGAAATTTTCTGAAGACAGCACTATTAGAATCCTGATCTATTTTTTTGGGCAAGTGTAATGTTTCACATTTTGAATATAAACTTTATGAAAAATGGCATTACCAGATAGAACATTACTTCAATGACTACAAAAACTGAATAGACCTGCCCTTACTGTTTTTTAAAAAGGTAAAATTAGCCCTTTTCTTATGTTCCTATGAAGTTTCTACATGAGTTAAGAAAATTTAACAAACTGTTGAAGTCTACATATCGTTTCCCATTTGAACACATAAATTTGAAGGCACATAGCTTACTTTGTGTAGGAACTCGAGTAGTCCTTTCACGGACATGTATCAGTTTGAAGATAACCTTTCCCTCAGTAACACATTTCTCCAGTGCCCACTTTACTACATATTTGCTTTTTTTGTTTCCATTGACAGCTACTGCAACCACTGAAGATAAGGAAGGAAAAGATGCAAGATTGTCAGCTTCTTCCTTTACACTTTTCTCCATTACTGTGGCCATTGTTGCTAACAGAAATTACCCTGTAAAATAAATTAAAAAAAAAAACCATGAGAGAACAGTTAGTTGCAGCCATGGAGCAATAGACAAACAAATATTCAGGATATATATCCTGAAAAATGAGGGGTCCCCTTGATTTCCAATTCATTCAAGAACTGTACAACAAAGATATTTGCAATAGCATAAAATTTTGTCCTTTTTTTTTCTTCTTCAAAATCACCCACTATACATATGCCAAAGTCAAATTTTACAAAAGAAACATACAAAACCAATCATGCCAAGGGCGAACAGAAGCATTAATGTAAAATCAGAACTGACAGATAAAGAATTTCCCTCTTTGTTGAAAAGATCATTAGAATATTCTTTTCTCTAAGCAAACAACGACAGACAACATAGAATCCAGAAGCAATACACCTCTAATTGCTCCAAAACATAATTTAAAAATAGAATTTCTGACCAAACCCACAGAGAGTGAGAAGTGGATTAATATCATATTATAAATATAAATCAAATTCAAAGAACAAAACTTTCCAGGACACAGATAACGTTTTCCCAATGACAGACAGAGTTGACATCCAAATCCGAGGTATAAATTTCATAAAAAAAAATACTACTATTACTACTACTACTCAAACTTCATGCTGTAACAAAAGAAATTCAAAACCCAAGAGCTTACGTAGAGATTTGAAAATTCATTAAGTGGCACCCAAATAATCAAAGAACTAGCTCAATGTCCGTTCTTGAATTTTGAAACCCAGATGTAAACTTCCATGAAAATATGACTCAAACTACAGAAAACAAGAAACAATTTTGAAACCCCACCAGAATTCACACCAACATACGGATAAAAGTTGATGAAATGACAAAAAAAAGTTCAATGAAAACAACAAAAAGCTTCAAAATCCCAGAAAACTGTGCAAAAGGAAATTCCAAAATAAACTTCCAAGAACAAAGTAGAAATAACTTTCCCAATTTTAAATGTCGTGTTTAGGTTGTAGAATTGTTTAGAGTTAATTAATTACGATAACTCTACGTTATATCCTGAAATTATTTTCTTCTCTAATGAGCAATGGATGTATTGGATCCCCACGAATTAAAAACAAAAATAAAAACCTATAAAGCAAATAAGCTTAAGACAAAAAGAAATAGGCCCATGTTAATGATAAACAGAACATATTACACACTAAAGCTGACATATCTTTTAGAAATTTTATGAGGCAAAGAAGCAAAACATAGGTTCCAGTAATTTAAAAATAAAACAAAAAATTTCAAGGAAAATATTGCAAGAAAAGAAAGAGAATAAATTTGAAATGTTGTAATAAATAAACTTCCAAGAACTGTGCAGTGATATCACTACCCCCACAGGACAGCTTTGTTTTGTGAAGTTTAATCCTTACTTCACCGAAGCTTTTCTTTTGGGAAATTAAAGTAACTATTGCCAAAAAGAAGTGAAGTTGAGTGTTAATATTAAAAACTTTAAAAAGTTGAAGTTAAAGGTCAAGAGTGTTAACTCAACTGCCCAAACAGATTATGTAATTTGCAAGAAAACCCCCAACTTCTTGCCATCTTCACAAGATGTAAATCACTTCACAACTTATTCCCAGAGAAGAAACTTAACCATCATAGAATTAGCCAACCCTTGAAAAAGGGGATACTGTTTGCTTGAGAATGATATGACATCAAAGAGTTTGGCCAACCCATAAGATATAGAGAAATTGAAGTCTATTTTTTACCTCTAGGCAGCCAAGGAAACTCATACTCGGCATGTCCAAATGCATCCTGCATGACTCGTGAATCATTTGCACTCCCTTCCTATCCAGTATGCACATACGTAAACCGCATGTCGAAGTTGCATGCACACATCACGTTTTGGGTGATGTTACTCCGTCTATCTATGAATGCGGTGGTCCTACCGGATGGGGCAGAGGCACTTATATGCGTCCCATCGATAGCCCCCACACATTTCTGTTACAAAAAGAGGTAACTCTAATTAATATTTTTCAATTAAACTCAACACCATGACTCCACACACACACACACACAGCCGCATTGCTAGCTTGTAATGTGGACTTTTATAGTTCAACCATTTGATCGGATTCATTAGGTGTATTTTAGATTTGGTTTTTGTATTATTAGATTATATTCAGTTTTGAACTTGGTTAATTTACTTGGTTCTCAATACACTGACAATACACAATGCACACACAACTTGGGAAAGAAAGTTGAGGATTCTTTAAAAAGAGAGTGCATAGGAGAAATATAAATATAAATCAAATTCAAAGAACAAAACTTTCCAGGACACAGATAACGTTTTCCCAATGACAGACAGACTTGACATCCAAATCCGAGGTATAAATTTCATAAAAAAATACTACTATTACTACTACTACTCAAACTTCATGCTGTAACAAAAGAAATTCAAAACCCAAGAGCTTACGTAGAGATTTGAAAAGTCATTAAGTGGCACCCAAATAATCAAAGAACTAGCTCAATGTCCGTTCTTGAATTTTGAAACCCAGATGTAAACTTCCATGAAAATATGACTCAAACTACAGAAAACAAGAAACAATTTTGAAACCCCACAAGAATTCACACCAACATACGGATAAAAGTTGATGAAATGAAAAAAAAAAAGTTCAATGAAAACAACAAAAAGCTTCAAAATCCCAGAAAACTGTGCAAAAGGAAATTCCAAAATAAACTTCCAAGAACAAAGTAGAAATAAAACCATACATACCGAACAGCTTTTCAGAACTTCAAACAATAAGCCCACTTAAACCAGTCTTGAGAAAGAAGGAAAACCCATCATTCTCTCTCTCTCTCTCTCTCTCTCTCTCTGTGCAAAAACCATTTCAAATACTCAAAACTCCATTTTGAAATAAAAGAAAGAAAGTTTATATTTTGACACCATTTAGAGAATAAAAATAAATAAAAAATAAAGTTTATTTTTGGATGTTACATAAGATTTCATATTTGACGTCAAGATAGTACCTCACAAGCTACCGTGCCGAAGCTTCTCAAATCTTTGGAAAATTATAAGGAACAAGAGGTTGTTTATGTGTATATCTATGACTGGTTAAATTTTCAACTGACATTTGTTTTCAAAGAGAGGTATCTATATATCTTCCTAGCTAGACGCAAGGTAATCATTACTTTAATCTAAGCTTACCTTATCTATAACTACCACCTTTCCGTTTGAAGAAAATCAATATCAATAAAATATTAATTAATAATAATAATTCATGTATTCAACTAGGTTTTTTTATCAAAAAAAAGAAAAGAAAAAATATTCAACTAGTTTATTTAAAAATTATAGTTAATGAAAATTAAGGGCCCAGATGATATTTTTTTAATGCTAACAAATGTCGGGTTGTTGGTTTGTTAACGTGTTTTGGTGTTTCATGCAGTTTTTGATCTTGTAACTGCCCTACTGACCAAGGCAAGTTACTGTGTTACACACGGTAGCTGAAATTTTAGTTCCAAAACAGTGAAACACGGTATTAGTTATAATTGTGGGGTTCGGCTTCTATTCAGTGACCAATAGCCACTGGGTCCATCAAGATATGAACACGTGTCTATTACTGGACATACGTCTATAATCCAAACGTGTTTAGTAGCACTAACTACTGAACAAAAGCCAATCCATAATTGTGAAGCGGTAAAATTGTGTTTTTAGAAAAAAACAATTTTATAATTTTGGCTATGTGGGTAACAATAACCACTAAAAAAAATACTTTAAAAATCTTGAAATATGTTAGGAAATGTTTGGATGCACTAAAAACCGTGGGAACGCATACTTGGAATTGGAAATGTGGGACTAACCACCATTGCAATAATGTGTCTCCTGCGCGGACGGTCACTGAACTTCACGTGTTTTAGAATCAGAAGCTACCTGGAAATTTATGTTAAAATTTTAAGGTTACGCGTTTTCTACAGATTTTTTATATATCCTTTAACATAGTAACAAAGTTAATACATAGCTAGATTAGAAAAATGTTCTTTTGAGCTTGTAGCTAGCTAGTATTTTACAATCTTCCAGCATAATTTAGCAAAGATCTGGGAAAAATGTTTACCCAAAAAAAAAAAAAAAAGGATCTGGGAAAATGTTTCAAAAACTTTGGCCTAAAAAGGAAAGAACAAGCTGTGCTTAATTGGGTTACTAAAACTTTTTATTAGGAATTGCTATATTAGCTTACAACTTTTTTTGGAAGATAGAATCTCTATAAGAATACGAGTAAGAGGTAAGGAATATACCAAATTACGAAGTAATTCAATCATTCATGCTTTATACATGTATTTTCCTCTTTTTTTTTTTTTTTTTTTTAAACTTTCCCACAATTTTTTCTTAAATTAAATCATGATTTATCCTCTCTTTTTTCTAGTAATAATCCCTAAGCTTGAATTTCTTTAATAGTTTAGTGATGCAAATATTCATAAAAATGATAGCTTTTCTGTTCATCAAAAAAAAAAAAAAAAATTGATAGCTTTTCAATCAAATCCCTAAAAAAGAGGAGAAAAGAGCTAACAAATTGGTCCTTCTCAATTAGGTTGTGGATACCTATCATTAGTACCTAGTAACATTTTAACATATCCATGGATAAGCCTAAAGTCTTTCTAAGTCAACTAAATATCGATTTCCTACTTAATTTTTACTTCTTGGGAAAACAAATTCCACCTCATGTTTCACAAATAGTAGTATTTGATTGGATGGTAAGTTGGACTAAAATTTAGCTTCCCTTTCATGTCAATTTCGCTCATTTAATGTGACCAAACAAGAGACAACTGGATTTAGATTCAATGGGCACGCACATAGGTCCCTCAAATTGTTGTCATGAAAAGGATTCCTAGTCACATTTTTCCCCCTTGAGTACTTTTTTTTTTTTTTTTTTAAGAAATCCTTTTCCCTTGAGTTTAATTGAAATGTAAGTTGATATTAAATTGTTGACATTGGAAAGCTGCATATTTTGTTGGCGCCTTATGCGACTTTCAAAGAAGGAGAGGGAGACTCGGTCTATAAGTCTTTTTTAATTGAGTTACAAGGCTGAATAATCACTTTCATAGTACCGAATGTTATAGAATATTCGACCCATAACAGTGACAGCGAGATGCATGTGTTTTTTAGTTGAATAGTTTAATCTCGTTTACTACTTAATCAAGAAAAGATAAGACAAAAATGCTCTATCGTCGCTGCTTCCACAGCCCTATTATACATTTGGATTAGTCTTGCATAGTCAGTGATGTACATACCTAGCAATTAATGGAGACAATGAACCTATCTTGAATGCTGTCTCTAATTAACTTGACGGAGTTTCGTAACAGTCTGTCGATTTTGATGGGTGCGTACATGTAGTTACAGCTCCTGATGACTTTTGAGCTAATCTATTTTAATGTAAAGATCTTTAATGAACCAAGAATATTCTAGGTAATTTATTTTTGAAGCAATATCCTAAAATGCAAAATCACTCAAAGGTCTAAGTTCCCGTGACTAAAATTTATGTTATCTAGCTAAGCATCGTGTGGCACATGTCAATTAATATACTTTTAAGCCTTATCAGCAAAAATGAAAAAAAAAAAAAAAAAGGAAATAAAAGGAAAACCAAAAAAAAAAAAAAAAAAAAATCTTAACCTCATTATATGAATATTTAGTATTGACATATCATAATTTGAGTTAGATAAAAGTTTAACTATAAATTTAGTTGTCATTTAAGACTACAAACTTAGTTGTCACTTAAAATTGCAACTTTAAAAAAAATTAACATTTTTATATATTTTGAAATTCTAACTATCGGATTATATGTTCTTTACACTCTTAAAAAAACATAAAATTTTGTGACAATCAAATGTTATTTAGTACATGATATATGAACCTATTTTTATACGTAATTTTAAACTATAAAACTTGCAATTTAAACAATTGATTGATGATATAGCTATTGATTTTTAATTTTCTAAAAATTTTACAACTATGGAAGATATAAAAAGAAAATATAATTCAATGATGAATTTATTTAAATTCACATCTAATAAAAAGATATTGATTAAATTTGTAATCATAGGTTACAACCAAGTTTATAGTCAAATTTTGTCAATTCAAATTAACTAAATAACTAGACAATATATTTGGGGCAAATTTTGTAAAATTATATTATTTCAATAATTTTTTATCTAAATAAATACATTATTTTAAAGCTATTTAGGAATCTAACCTTTTTTTTTTTTTAATTCAAATTCAGTTTCAATGATTTTATGCGTTGAAATCGTGTTTCACTTAAAATTCAATTTGAAAACATGATTTAGTTTATAAATCATGCTAATGAGTGCCCTAAGGGTATCTGTTAATAATTCATTTTATGAAATTTTTGATACTACTTTTATAAAAAATAAAAAAAAATTATCAAAATATTAATTACTTTTTTCATTTCCTAGAAAAACTTTTTTTAAATAAATTATTAACTAATGTTCTAAGTACATTTATTAACATTTTTTTTTAATTTATTACCATAATTATATGTGTACTCCGTATTTGTTTTTGGGCTTCGAGGCTAAAAAGTCTTTGAAAGTTCAAAGTTCAAAGTGAGATGCTTCTTGTTTCGTTTGACCATTCAATCTTCACCTAATACAAATACAATTGGTCATACAAATACAATTGGTCATACAAAATACTGTTGACTAAAAATGCTGTGATTGACCAAAATTTAAGATTACGTCATAGATTATTGGCTAAGAAATTACAAGTGTAACTGTAACCATTGTCCATAGCCCATAGGCCATACGCAAAAAAACAAAGGAAACTAGAAGCAACAAGAAGAACTTTTCTCAATAATGTATTGAGATTCATCGATTCTTTGACTGCGTTGGAATTTGCCCATACTATAGTCCTAGTACTGTTAATTTGACAGCTGTTTCACTCGTCGGCGGTCCTTCAGATTGACTTTCCTAGAAATATACATTACAAAAAATGTATAATAATTTTAAGGGTTGTTTTACTTGTTTGTGGTCCTTAGAACTTTCCTTAAGGGCAGTTTCTTTGGTTTAGTCACTGTTTATTTGTGTTTTATCCTATGTCTTTTTATTATTTTGAAATTGTATTTTTGTTATTAACTTGGGTGAGATGAATAAATCTTATCTGCATGTTGTTGATTGATATTAGGTTTTTATTTGAATCTAAATGTTAGGTCCGTATAATTTGTAAAGTCATGTATTTATATATACATTGCTTGATGCTGAATAATAAAAAGTAGGCAAAAATATATATTATTATTGAGTAGAGTAGTTCATTTATTAATTTGAAGGTTTTGGTTCCCTCAAATAACCAACGAAAATATTGGGTCCATAACCATCACCAAAATGTGTCGTTCAAAATATTTTATAATACTTTTTAGGTATTTGAGATGTTGAAACAAGAGAGGGAGACAAGAAAAAGGAAAATTAATAGAGGAGAAATGTTTATATGAGCAAAATATGTATTGCTAGGTGACAAGTATGAACTCTAAGGGTGAGTCTAGTAATTCCCAAGTTCTTATGAAATTCATGAGGACTTTGGATTCAAAACTCCAAGCCTGCATTTTGAAACTACCCCTAAAAGAATTTTCCCTATAATTGTCTGATATGTACGTTAGCAAAGAAAAAAAAAATTACATGATTAAATACAAGTTTTAAATACTTGAAGTCCTACCGGGAAAAACATGTTTAACTTTGACATTTTCAACCTATTATCTATATCAATATCGTAGGTTCATAACTACTTCAAAAAAGTTGGGTCATAAGAGTTGTGGTTGCATCAAATGATTATTTTCTCTTTATGAAAAGTGGTAACATTCTCATTAGTTATTAAGAAAGTGTTGGTGTAATTATTTAAATAAAAGAAACTAGTGTGGTTGCATTTTAATAAAAATGAATGAATATTTATATTCATAATTTTGTAATTACAAAATCTATTTTGAAATATTATACCCCATTAACTCAAATAGTTGGACTCAAGTGATAGCTCAATAGTGGTAATGGTATCAATTGTAACGTCATATATATGTGGTTTAAACCCTTCCACCCCCTCCCCATCATCAAAAAAAAAAAAAGGTTCGATATTAATTAATATCTCATTAACCATATTATCTTTGTAATTTATATTGTTATTATATTGAGATTAAATTATTATAATAAGTTGCATGCGTTCTAACTCTATATAAAGGAGTCTTACCACTCCTGAGAAGTTTATCTAAGATGCCTTTTGGGTGTATGCACACTCAAATGTGGGAAAAAAAAAATTGATAGATGAAACTACATATATATGGTGAGCAATTTTGTATAGATTATTATGTGGGTAAAGAAAGGTATTGATTTGGTGGCGTTTTGTTCAGTTTGTGGTGTAATGTAGACTCATGAAGCTTATAGTGTGTATGCCCGGGCTATTGTATGATGGGAGCAACGTGCTACTTGTCGATCCCGCTACATCAATTAAGACATGTAGCATATTCTCTCATGATGGTGAGAAATGCCTTAAAGATAACGAGATTTCCTTACTCGTATAAATCATATTCTGATAAATAGATATATATATATATATACACACTACTAATATTACTATAGTAAAATATTTAAACACTAGTATTATCCTGGTGCAATACACGGTTTGATAAAGATTCATATGTAAAATAAAACTTTTTATAATAATTAAAACTAAATTATTAAATAAATAGTAATAATAAATTATAAAATAAGTAAATAATTTTAATAAAAATAATTACTTTAAGTTTTGATTGTTTGGACTTTGGAATTTAGACTTTTTTAGTGTTTATATATTTTTATATTTTAAAATTTTTTTGTACTTTGTGTTAATTTCTTAATTTGATCATTCATATTTGGGTTATGTTTAATCTATGCTGTAGCCAGCACAAACAATAAGGGCATATTTGATAGACTATAATAATCATTATAATGTAATAAATATTCATATGGTATAACTATTTGGTTATTTAATTGTGTTTTTACTACTATGAATAGTTATTCCTTATGAATAGCTATTCTTTAAAATGAGAAATAACTATTTATTATCAAAAGCGTTGAATGTCTATTCCTTAATCTTATGTAATAACCTTTTTACAAAATTTCCTAAAAAGTCATTAAATGCCGCATCTTCTAAGAGAAAGAAAATAAGCTAGATCCTTGTGTAACTTTTATTTCCTCTTATATAACTTTTATGGAGTTATTAATTTTTAAACAAAGAACATATATATTAATTATTAAATTATTAAATATATACATAATAAGCTAGATTTTTTTTTTTTGAGAAACAATAAGCTAGATTCTTCTCCCACTATAATTTTTAAACAAAGAACATATATATTAATTATTAAATTATTAAATATATACATAATAAGCTAGATTTTTTTTTTTTGAGAAACAATAAGCTAGATTCTTCTCCCACTTTTTGTTTTTTAAAAAAATGTTAAGCTTTTTTTTTTTTTTTAAGTTAAGCTAGATCCTCAAAAAGTGTAAATACAATTTTATAAAATAAGAGTATTTTAGAAAATTTGACTTAAAAATGATTTCATTCCACCTTCTTTTCATACTCTACCAAATTATGGATGCATATGCAGGATTCTATTTTTAAATGGTCACCAAACTAATGAATAGTAATACTTATTACAAACTAATGAATAATAATACTTACTACATTCCAACTTAATGTATTCTTTGTAATATTTATTCATATTTCTATGTAATAATCATTATAGTGTACTAGAGGTGCCCTAATAAACAAAATAGTTCCTTAATACCGATTTTTTTTCCTAGTGATAGTCTAATTGAAAAAATCAACAATCTCATAAATCAAATATAATAACTAAAACTGAAAATCAAAACATACACAAAAGAGTTCAAAAATTGAGAATAATAAAATAAAATTAAAAACTTACATAAGAGAACCAAGAACTTAAATGAGTGTCCATTGTTTTGCTTCTTTATAGTAAAATTCCTTTGGGATAATATCCTGCACACAAATTCAGAAGTAAAGAATAATAAGTAAGATGATTTTATTAGATTAAAACATAAACAAAAGTTGCATTTTGAAAAAAAAAAAAAATACAACAACATGGGATGTATTGTATGTGATTTAATTATAGGGACAACCTATTGGTTAAGAGAGATTGTATCGAAATGCCATGACTGAATATGTACAAGTTTTGAAAATTTTGATAATAGGCTTTTAGTAGGAGTAGAATTTAAATTTATAAAACTTAGATGATAAAACTTTGTCTAAGTTAAATTATTGTTAAATCTTATCCCTTAGTTAAGAGTTTTGTAGCTTAATATCCTAATTAAATATCAATTTAATAGGATGCAACTTGACGAAAAAAATAAAATAAACGTCAGTTGTGTCATGTGTGGGATTTAAGTTTAGAAAATTTTTATAATAGAATTTAAATTTGTTTTAAATTATTATTAAATCATGCCACTTGAGGAAAAAACAAAAACAAAAACGTGGTTTATGTCAGATTTAAGTTTACAAAATTTTGATAATTGATTTTTGTTTGAATAGAATTTAAATTTGTTTTAAATTATTGTTAAATCTTATCCCTTAGTCCAAACATAGGTTGTTGTCAAGGACGGAGGGAGACTTGGACTTGGGGGCGCAATGGCCCACCCTAATTTTTTTTTTTAATTAATATATACATAGTCACCAATTTTTATTCTATAAAATCACACTTTACTCCTTTTAATATTATCATTGATTCTTTTAGGAGTACTACTCTAGCCACAAAATTTTCTATAACATTTTTACAAACTGTCGTAGTAGTAAACTTTTATTAGTTTGCATCTGGACTCATCACTTACATTGTATTTTTACTTACTAATAACCACTCATCACATTAATAATTTGTAAAAAAAAAGTTTGTAAGCCAGATCTAAAATCTAAAGTAAAATAAACAAGCCAAAAAAAATGATTCAACAACAAAAATTACTAATAGTAAAGGTAAAAAAAATTAAACCCAATCATCCAATTTTACCTAAAACAAACAACTTGACCCTTTAAAAAAATTTCAACAAAATAATTTTGTCCATACCTGAATGCACACATAAAAAACAAAAAAAAAAAAAAAAAAAAAGTGGTATTAATTTATGTAGCCCTGTGGCACAATGAGAAGTGGTTAACAAAAAGTCAAATGTTTCGGCTTTATATTATATATAGATGTCTAATTTTTTTTAATCATATATTTTTGAACAAAATATTATTTGATGGCCCATCATCTGGTTAGTTGATTGAATATTGACTAAATTAATAGAGTATATATTAATTGGACAAAACTTAGATACAATACCTTAAGTACTATTTGTTATGTTCTTCTTTTAATATTCAGCCATGTGACTATTTAACTTAAAAATACACTTTCATCTCATGTAAAAAAATTCACATGTAGGATCTTTAAGAGGGAAACCTAAGGGTATATTTGGTACACTGAATGTGGATTATAACAGGAATGGTAATCTTTATTAACAGGAATAAAATGGGTTGTAATGGAATAACTAAACATATTCATTAGTTTGGTTGTGAGTTATAACATTAGAATAAAACTTATGATCTATTTTAGAAAATATCTCATTCATACAATTATATTTCCTAAAAAATAATATATTTTAAATTTTAGAGAGATGAGTTATTTTGTTATGATTTTTTATTTGCATAAGAAAGTTTATTTATTTAGAAATATATTAATGTTAGAAATTATTACATCTATTAATGAATAGCTATTACAACTCTTTTAGAGAGAATAGTTATTCCTTATTTTAAAGAATAGCTATTCATAAGAATACTATTCTAGTATAAAAACATAACCAAATTATTGAATAGTTAAAAAATAAGAATAGCTGTTACGTTACAGTATCTATTACAGTTTACCAAACGTGGCCTAAGAACATCCACATCAATCCGTGGAAATTTTTTTCCATTTTACAAGTCTAAAACTTACTTTTTCTATTTTACACACCTATTTTTACAAAACATCCACATCAGTTTGTCTATTATACACATTTATTCAAATAAAATATTCATTTCTTTAACCCAGTACTACAGTGCTACAGTGCCAGTCAAAGTCATGCTACAGTACTAGGGAGAGAGAAAAAAAACTATTAAAAAATGATATACACATGCTACAGTACCCATGTAAATTTACACGGATACTGTAGCTCGTAGATAATTTTAAAAGATTTTGCAAGATTTTAAAGGGACTGATGTGGGCTGTTTTTGAACAAAAATGTGTAAATTTGAGCATTTTTTCTGTTATACACACTTATACACGGACTAATGTGAATGCTCTAAGGAATAGTACTGAAATACTGTACCTAAGTTTTGTTCATATTAATTAATTCTGCTCTTGTCCTAACTTATTGGTTTTCTATTTAATCCCAAAATGTGGTACTTTTTGAATGTTATTAAACAAATTTTCTAAGTTACCCTTACTTCATTTAAAAAGTCAACTGTTATGTCACTAGAATTTAAATTAATGAGAATACTTTTGAAAACTTGGACTGTTTTATTTGAAAGACAACACATTAAATAACATTCTTATTAAAAAAAAAAAAGGATTTCCTAAATAAGACCAACAATAACGATATAGAACGTAGGGAATATTACCTTAAATATGTCATTATATACTTAGATATATATATATATATATATATAAATGGGTTCAAGTTACACTTGGTGTAACTTTTGTGACTTCACGTCGACACCTTTTATACATCGTAGATTTCTAAGAAATTTAATGGTTAAAAAATCATTATAATTAATGTCATCTTTAAAATTAATTACTTTCCATATTAACTAACCTAATTAATTTAAGAGAATATTATATTATTTCTTTTCTAATTTCTTTTTTTTTCTCCTAATTAATTCATCCCTAACCTTGCACAAGTGCCTATTCTCAACATTCTTAAGTTGTATATTTTATTTTTCTTGCACAAGAAAGATAGCCTCCTCTTTTCGTCATTCTTTGTTATTGTTAAATAAAATGTATTAGATGCTACTAAGAATTCTGTAGTGACCCACCACTTCAATGTTCTTTGTTATTTTAAGATAGACGTGACATGTTTCTGTCCAAGTCCAACGTCATGGAATGATAATTCTGCCTGCCTGCCTCCTTTGTTGAACTAGATCGACCATTTTGAATGCGAATTCTCTAGATGGGCCAAACTTCTCTAGCTTCAGCATTAAAGTTTCTGTTCGGGGCTAGTGATGTATGCAGTAACGGCTAGTTGCTTAGCAATTGAATACTATTTTTACCAAATTTCTCAGAACTTGCTAAGATGACAAACATCGATAAGGGGGAGAGAGAGAGAGAGAGATTATTTTAGTGGTGGATCAATATAAGATTCTTAGAAGCATCTAATTGTTTTTTTTTTAAATTTATTTTTTATTTTTTATAATTGTATCTTTTAATCATATATTTCCGAACAAAATATTATTTGATGGCCATCATCTGGTTAGCTGATTGAATACTGACTCAATTAATAGAGCATATATTAATTAGAACAAAATTTAGGTACAATACTTTAGATGTTGTTCTTTAGGTTCTCTTTTTAAGATTCAGTCATGTTAATAAATACACTTCCATCTCATAATAAAAAATCCAATTGGTAGAATCTTAAAAGGAGAATTTAAAGAAAAGCACCTAAGTACTGTACCTAAGTTTTGCTCTATTAATTAATATTGCTCTCGTCTTAACTTATTGGTTCTCTATTTAATCCCAAAATGTAGTACTTTTTGAATGTCAATAAACAAATTTTCAAAGTTACCCTTGCTTCATTTAACAAGTCAACCGTTATATCACTAGAATTTAAATTATGAGAATAATTTTGAAAACTTGCACATTTTTAATTGAAAGACATCACATTAAATAACATTCTTATTAAAAAAAAAAGGGATTTCCTAAATAAGACCAACAATAACAATATAGAAGTAAATAGAACATAAGGAATATTACGTTAAATATGTCATTATATGCTTATATATATATATATATATATATATATATATATATATATTATTTGGCTTAAGTACTTAAGGGTTTAGGTGTATAGGGTTTGAGTTACAAGATTAGTAATATATTATAACTATCCCCGAAAAAAGAAGGTATTAAATTCTTTAACTTGAAATTAATTTTTTGATACATCAATAAATGGGGTGGGGTGGGGTTAGCATCACATAAAATTATCGAATGTAACCTGAACCTAAGGAAAGAAAATATACACAAATCCGTTGTAAAAGGTTACCTTACAGATTTAGGACCTTTCTCTCTCTTTCTCATGAAATATTTTAGTATCACATCGCAGCAAACGTGGAATCAAACAAGGGTAGTACTGTTGGAGAATTCTATATAAAATAATAATCAATAAATATATGCAAATTATTACAAAGAAATCAAACAGAAACAGCAGCAAATACTTCAAATAATATGAAGAATATCATAGGAATATCCGTTGGACTAATTCATACACTAATTCAACGATCTCCTGTATATATTAACGAATATTGTCTCCTCGAGTTTTCCAAATTCCAATTGTATTTGATGTCTTCGAATTGACATTCATGCATTTTAGATTGAGGATGATCTGATGATATCATGGATGACACTGTGGACGACCAAATTTCTCGGTTCGAAATAAGTCAAACAAGTAAAATAGTGTCACAAATGCGAATTTGTATTGAATATATGTGTGGTACAATTCTCTGTAATTACAAAAGAGTGATCCTCTGATTCAATCTCCTTGAAGATTTGTTAATTGGATTTGTGGTAATGTGATTTTCACTTGAACACAAAGTATCCTTCAATTTGGTTGAAGGATGGATCGAAGATTGTTGAAACGGAATTACAATGAATCTCTGGCTATGAGCTTGTTAGAAATCCTTTGTTCTTCACGTTCTTCGTGT
>NW_027069480.1:778434-892411 GCF_002906115.3 Quercus suber
AAAAAAAAAAAAAAAAAAAAACTCATTAGCTGTTAAGCAACTGAGCCAGGAGCTAGAGGCACCATAGGCAACTAACAACAAAACTACCCCTTAACTTCAAGTTTTGGCCCCATCCCTGATTGTTGTTTTTTAGAAAGAAAATGTAGGTTGTTGTGTAGGATTTAAGTTTAAAATTTTTTTAGAATAGACTTTTAGTTTGAATAGGATTTAAATTTGTTGAAATTTAAATGATAAAATTTTTCCTAAACTAAAAGTTGTTAAATATGCTTATATATATATATATATATATATATATATTATTTGGCTTAAGTACTTAAGGGTTTAGGTGTATAGGGTTTGAGTTACAAGATTAGTAATATATTATAACTATCCCCGAAAAAAGAAGGTATTAAATTCTTTAACTTGAAATTAATTTTTTGATACATCAATAAATGGGGTGGGGTGGGGTTAGCATCACATAAAATTATCGAATGTAACCTGAACCTAAGGAAAGAAAATATACACAAATCCGTTGTAAAAGGTTACCTTACAGATTTAGGACCTTTCTCTCTCTTTCTCATGAAATATTTTAGTATCACATCGCAGCAAACGTGGAATCAAACAAGGGTAGTACTGTTGGAGAATTCTATATAAAATAATAATCAATAAATATATGCAAATTATTACAAAGAAATCAAACAGAAACAGCAGCAAATACTTCAAATAATATGAAGAATATCATAGGAATATCCGTTGGACTAATTCATACACTAATTCAACGATCTCCTGTATATATTAACGAATATTGTCTCCTCGAGTTTTCCAAATTCCAATTGTATTTGATGTCTTCGAATTGACATTCATGCATTTTAGATTGAGGATGATCTGATGATATCATGGATGACACTGTGGACGACCAAATTTCTCGGTTCGAAATAAGTCAAACAAGTAAAATAGTGTCACAAATGCGAATTTGTATTGAATATATGTGTGGTACAATTCTCTGTAATTACAAAAGAGTGATCCTCTGATTCAATCTCCTTGAAGATTTGTTAATTGGATTTGTGGTAATGTGATTTTCACTTGAACACAAAGTATCCTTCAATTTGGTTGAAGGATGGATCGAAGATTGTTGAAACGGAATTACAATGAATCTCTGGCTATGAGCTTGTTAGAAATCCTTTGTTCTTCACGTTCTTCGTGTGTTCTTCGTGTTCTTGGTGCGTTCTTCGTCTTCGAAGGTTTGTGGTGGAAGTTCTTCGGTGCTTTAGAGGCTTGAATCCTTAGAGCTTCGCTGATTTATGATTTGTTGAGGTTTCTGGATGTGGTGGAAGTTCTTCGGGGCTTTAGAGGCTTAGATCCGTTGAGCTTCACCAATTTGTGGTTTGTTGAGGTTTCTGGAGGCTTTTGAGCTTGATTCCAGTGAACTTTGAGATCTAGGCAGGTAGTTTGGATGATTCTACTTTGAATGTTCTTCGTATTTGAAGGTTGAAGTTCTTGGAGGCTTTAGAGCTTGGTTCCGGCAGAGCTTCTGGACTTCTGAGTGCTTCAAATGGCTTGGTGTCCTCTCCAAATCTCCTGATCTCCTCAGCTCAGATCTCTCCAAATCTGATCTCCTCCAAATGCCTTAGGAAGACTTCTATTTATAGGAGTTTAGGGGTAGGTAAGTGACACGTGGCGGAGCTTGATTGGTGACACGTGGTAGTGCTTGATTAGTCCGCTTATGTCATCGCTTATACGTGCGAGGCTGATTATGTCATCGCTTACACGTGCGAAACTGATTATGTCATCGTTTACACGTGCGATGATGTGTGATTGGTTTTTTTGCATGACACTTGGCAAATTTCTGTTGGTTTCTGAGTAATGATAGCAAAACCTAACAGCAATACGCGGCGCTTTGTAATTGGCCGTATTTTGTGGACTTAATAGTGTGACGTGTCAGCTTGTGATAGGTCGGGAATTTTTCCTGTCTACAGACACAAAGTGGAAAAAACACAAGATATACATTCAACATTCTGATGATGATGGTGTGATGATGTCAAGATGACACCAAGTGAAGCAACATATATAACGACGAAAGTGAAACAGAACAAGAAAACTCCAGGTTGTGTAAGGCTATACGCCAAAAAGAAAAGAAAATGAAGTTCGGTCAATTCATAGTATTTACCAAGTATTTACTCATTTGAAATTTTGAATAGCGATTGTTTGCGACTTGAAGTTATGAGTCCAGTTGTTTCACGCAATGTGTATAAAGACATGGTATCATGGTGTAACAAGAATTTAATCCTTTACTTAAGCATGGAAACATAAGTTACATACCATTCTTCCTCTTTCTCTGTATCATGGTAGGCCCAAGTAAGTTGAATTGTGAAAATATACATGGAAATTTTTCAATGTGTTTTTTTGGGTGACTATAACAAAGACTAAATAAATAAAATTTGGTGAGAGTTAGCAATAAGAGACTTCATCTGTAAAACTGACAGAAATGGAATCTTTTTATTTTTATTTTTTAAATGAGTTAAATTTATGAAAACTGTTAAGTTCACTTTGGTTGTCATGGTTGCCTACAAAAATATTTTTGAGTGTAAAGAAAAACATCATGATGTGGGTGTGCTTTCATAATTATTGATAAGCTGCTACTCATATCTGAATGAAAGCTTTTGCAGTAATCACGTGAATATCATTGATTAAAGGAAAATTTCAGGTGAATATATAACGTTATAAGGTCCATGCATTAAATTTCAGCTCAAAATAATCTCATCCACAAATATTTGAACGTTATATCTTTATTAGATTTCCTTTAAGCCTCAAGTTATTGAACTTGGCTTTAGGGTGAGTTGTCAATTTCTATAATTGTATCAAGACTCAAAAGCCTTACAGGTTCAATTGCCATCTTTTGAAAATGTCAAAAGTTCAGATCTTCCCTCGTCGTTATAATTTATAACTGTTGAATCGAATTTAAAAAAATGAAAGCACACCATCACTCATCATGATGTAACTCTAAGGACAAGTTCGGTTGCTCAGAATTTCAAATCCTCCAAAATTTAAGATGGCTTCTAGTTAGATAGATGTGAGCTCCCACATCATAACTCAACTCTAAAGGCATGATGGGTTGCTAGAATTTCAGATCCTCCCAATAATTTCTAGCTAGATCGATGAGGGGTCAGGCTTGGTTGTGCACACCCTCATCATAGATTACTTTTTCTTTCTCACTTTCTCGGGAGGCCCATTTATAAATGGTGGTGGAATTCGGAGACAAATGGCCCCTGAGTCGGTGGGAGCATTTATTCATTTTAACCAATTTACTATCCAGACGTCGTAAGTCTCAATGGCTTGGAAGAGCTTGTGAAGTAATACAAGTTTCTCTTCTCTTTCACTGTGGTGATTTATTTTCAAGACTTATCAATGGCCTCAGCTCTGAAGCTGTTATTGGGGTTAGAAGACTCAAAAGGCTCAAAGCATTTCCTTAATGTCTGAATGACAAAAATGACCCGTATAAGTCACAATGTGGGGTAACCTCTTGAATGCACAAGATTGTGCATCCACCAAATTCACTCCGTTGAAAACAAAGCAGCTATTTGTTGCTGCAGATGGCTCCTTGAGCTTCACTAAGAAATATGAAGTTTTCATTCTTAGCAATAGAAGCATGATTAATCGTAAGTGATAACACAATAAGCTGGGAACCAAGTTTCATAAAGCTGAAATCATTAGTTAGAATCTCAATCTTTCCTGTATGATTAATCATAACAGATAACACAATAAACTGGAAATCCCTATCTCGGAGCAGAAGTCATTATTTAGATTCATCCTTTTTATTAATAAAAAAAAGGCGGTATTAAATAGAACATGATATTCTCATGTTCATTGAAAAACTAACCATCTAAGATGTAACACAAAAAAGTACTAGTAGATATGACATTTTCAATGGTACGCGGCAAAAGCAAGGCCTCCAGTGTGTTAAGGCAACTCACTCTGGCAGCTGAACACATAATTGCATCTTGTGACACTGACACAATGTCAGATGGGATCTACCACTTGGTGTTGGTGGACCCTAATATTGAAATCAGCAGTCCTGTTGCAAAAATATACGAATTACAAAGTCACATGATCATACCAATAATCATATAATGTAATTCAGTTAGAATTTGGTTTACATGTTATTCAAATATTCACAATGAATATTACCTCTAACGGCCATTAAGACGATGGCTTCTGCCTCGGAAAGCAACACCATCAGCCTGGTTGGGCTGCTGTGCTTGTGCATGACTATCTGTTTCTGCTTGCCCTGTAGTGCTTGGTCGAGTTCCATTGAGACGGTAGCTTCTTCCTTGGAATGCAACTCCTGCTGATGGATCGCGCTGCACTGGGGTATTCATTTGTGTTCCCTTGCCCCAAAATGCAACTAATTTGTGACTGGAGAGTCATTGAGGATAATACAAATATTTCACAAAAAGTGTCTAACCTTCAATAAAATAGTTGATGCCCAAATATAGTCCCAATTGGTATTTTTCTCAATTTTTTTCCTTCCTCCTATTACCTCAAATCTTTGCCAGAAGAAAAAATTACAGATCAGGATGTTGGCTATGCTTAATTATTTGCATGATATAATATCTGCTATAGTGTAAAAAACTATGTTAAACCAGTGTTAGATCTATTAGTGCTCAAGGACCCAAACTTGTTGTAAAGTCCACACTTTTGTAAGTTTGCACTTATAGGATAAGTGACCTGATCCTACTAGGACAAGTAGAGGGTTAGACTAGGAATTTTGTTTTTATAAATAAATAAAGGATAGTGTCAATTACACACTTGTGTGGTGTGTGGTAAATGCATTGAAATTGTGACTCTAAGTCACGTTTTCAAATTTGAATTCGTGACTTAGAGTCATGATTTCAGCGTATTTATACACTTGTGTGTGTTAAATATATTATTATTAGCAATACGATATGTTATACCATGTTGTATATAGTAGAGTGGATGCGGAAGGAGAATCATAGAATAGGACACCGAGAACACGAGGGTTATGTGGTTTAATCTTGATAGCCTACATCCACGGAGGAATCCCTTAAGGGTTACATCTTTAATATATAAAAGTATAGTACAATAACCTATGTTACAATGAACTTTAACATGAGTATATATAGGCGACTAAACCCTAGACCACTAGGACAAGTAAGAATGGGCTTGGGCCTATTACATTGGGCTAATATGTCTAATATATATTTCTAACACCCTCCCTCAAACTCAAGGCAGAAGCTCGATGAAGGCTTGAGATTGGATAAGCATGAGAAGATCACCTAGAGATGCCTTGAAAATGCCTTTGAAGAAACCACAATGAAGAATATGCCAATTGACTAATTTCGGAGTTTCAAATAAAGAAATGAAGTCCAAAATCAGAAGATAGACCATTTCGAAAATTTTGACTTTTGGTCAAAGGTTAACACAAAAAGTCAAAGTCAACAGAAGTCAAAGTCAACGAGTCCTAGTCAAAGTCAACGGTCAGTGCTCACGAGTCAGATCTGGGTGGTTCGGGTCGAGGCTGTCCGAGTCAACGGTCAGCTAGGTGACGTGGTGTTGACAAGGCGACACTGCTAACATGGCTAGCGACGTGGCTGATGATGTGTCTAGGGCTGACGTGGCTTTGTTTGTGTGGCTACTGACGTGGAGTGATGATGTCATCAGTGATGTCAGATGACATCAGTAGCAGTTTTTCGGCGCGTGGCGGGAGCATGCGATGTTCACCGGTGCGTGGAGGAGAAGCCGAAACTAGGAAGGCACGTGGTAGCGCGTGTGGGGTCTGATGGAGGCTAGAATCTCGGGTCCTGTAGATCGGTGGATGAGGAGGCCGACAGGGCGGTGCGTGTCACTAAAGAAGATCTGCGAGTAAGGATTTCGATGTGGCACATGGGAAATATTCTGGAGCTAACTGTGGCACATGGAAGCACGTGGCAAGGCTTCGAGTGACCGGATTTCTGGGTTTTCCTTACGGGAGACCAAGGAGCACGCTTGTGGAGTTGGTTTCTTCAGGCGAATGCTTGATTTGCACAAATTTGTAAGGTGAGTGGTTCGACTTGCTTGAGAGATCAGAGATATAGCAGCAAGACAGCAACGGAGTTTTCGTGGGAGCTATGTGATGCTGTGGACCCAGATTTGAAAGAAGGTATGGGCATTGTTGTGGATCTATGTTACGCATGCGAGAATCTTCTTTGCTTGCTAGAGATTTTGTTTGATGCCAAGAACGAAATTTGGCTCTGATACCATGTTGAATATATATTATTAACAACGTTATGTGTTATACCATGTTGTATATACTAGAGTGGATGCGGAAGGGGAATCATAGAATAGGACACCGAGAACACGAGAGTCATGTGATTCAGCCTTGACGGCTTACATCCACAGAGGAATCCCTTAAGGGCTACATCTTTATTATATAAGAGTGTAGTACAATAACCTGTGTTACAATGAATTCTGACATGAATATATATAGGCGACTAAATCCTAGACCACTAGGACAAACAGGAATGGGCTTGGGCCTCCTACATTCGGCTAATATATCTAATATATATCTCTAACAAGGTGGACGCAAGTGTGTAGCAAGTTTTCCCCATAAATAAGTACTCTTTGATGTATACTCAATTTTCCATGTAGAATTTGAATCAGTAGTCTATTTCTCTAATAGAGTAGTCTGCATGGATCAAAACGACTCCACATACCCAATTTCCTTGATTCTGGATAGCCAAAGCTACTGTCAATGGGCCTATACTATGAAAAGATCCATCAAAGGATGTCTCTTATGGAGATATATCACTAGAAAAGTTCCTAAACAAGTCAAATTAGATGCAGAAATGTAGATTGTCTTCAAGAAACGCTAATGACTGAGATAGTAACTCTTAGAAGATTATCACATGGTTTCTCAATACCTGTGCTCCGTTTATTAGAATATTACTCCAATGGTTAGAGACTGCACATGACATATGGAACTTTCTAGCACAACACTGTCAAAAAAAATTTCTTGTTCATCAATATCAATATATTTTTTTCAATGGAAGATATAGACATCAATATCAATATATGACCGCTATCATCGCATGCAACAAGAAAAGGCCAATATATTGCTAAATTTAATTCATAAATGGGATCAAACTCGCTTCTTTTGAGCTACATGTATCTGACATCGTGATTCACTTCACACTCTTGATAGTGCAGTCAAGGAATTGATATCTGTAAAAACATGCAAGAAGAAAGCTCAAACACAACGCTATAATTCTATATTAGATGTTCTACCCTCACTATCTCAATTATGTAAAGTTGGACAGTGTAGGATCCTCACACAATGAATACCATTGGGATAGCCCTAAGGTGGGAATTCTATTTGAGCATTCCTCTCTTCATCTTCCTCCCCACTTGCTCTCTACTGCTGCCACTCTGCCTCTTACCTCTGAGTCCTTACATATATGGCACACTAGCTTAGGTCATGCCTCACTGTCTCATCTTTAGCCTTTACTTTCCAATGTTCATTTAGGGTAGGACAAGTCTCAGTCTTTTCATTGTATTTCATGTCAATTTAAAAAATAATTTTCTTTACCTTTTAAGTGAATGTCTTTCGTATCCTCCATTTGATCTTGACCATATCAAGAACATGTGCATGATGAAACAAGAAGCCTCATTTGCTATGTAGCTAGTGGTAACGTAACAAGGTGATGTGTGCATCAAACATTTTTTTTTTATCATGCATTTTTTGGAGTCTCCAACATATAATGGTCTGTGGTCAAAACTTGCTGCATCCTTGACAAACAGGAACACAAGGAAAACAGACACATTGGTCTGTTTTGGGAGTTGTGAAATTCTCCACAAGTTTATGGAGAAATACAATTTCAAACTACGAAGGTTCAATTATCCTGAAATCCTACCAGAAAAGCGAAAGAAATCATAAGAACGAGGTTTAAGAGGTTTCAAATATAAGTTTAATGCATGCATTGCTAAAATTAAAAAAGAAAAAAAAGAAAAAAAGAAAAAGAAAGGATACACCCAAAGGGGGGTCTTCAAGATGAATTTCCCCTCACCAAGAGGATGAAGCACTGTTAGGAAGTAATATAAATGTCCTACAACCATCCCTCGAATGCCTGGCTTCAAAGGATCTCCGAGTAACAAATCAACTGCTAGCATTACATAAGGAAGATAGAATCCCTACAGTAAAAAATAAAAAATAAATAACCAGCCTCTTAGATTCCTTTCAATTTCTGATTATATAATAAACTTCATAAATGTCATGAATATCCTTTTATTGTCTGTTGCATAAAGGAAAGCTAGAGGCGTACAATGGCAGGGAGTACAATTGTACATAAGATTATAAGTTAAACAAAGAAATATTCTTCTTGAAAGTTTGGAAATACCAAAAAAAAAAATTCATGAAAATAGGCTGCATTATTTATAATTATGGGTAGAACTATTGATGGAAATTTTGTTGATTTTACACAATAAATTACAGGTCAAATATGGTGGGCACACTTAACTGGGACTGCAACACCACGATTTCAAGGCTAACCAGCCAAAATTTGGGAGACCATATTTTTTCTTTGGTTAACTTCATCATGGTGGTACCTCTTTATGGGGCATACCTCACTCATGATGCATTTTCAAGGGCCTCTAATAATAAAATCTGCAGGAACCAAAAGTACAGCAATTCATGCATAAAGATATTCTTTTCCCTTATTGCAGGTTCACACTCCAAACTGCATTGGTACAGAAATAGTAATGAAAGAAGAAAATGACAAGAGATAGTAACAAGGCAAAAAAGACAGAATTTTTTATGCAGCCAATTGGTTGTGCAGGAAAAAGGCAGAAATGAAGTTACAAATGTTGTATCAAACCTTCTTCGATTGATAATCTAGATGCACAATGAAGCTTTATAGAATGGTGGTGCAGGTACCGAAAGTTCTAGATATCAAGCTATTTTATAGGACACAGCAGACTCATATTGAATGTTACAGAAACAAAGAGGTCTAATTTCAAAGTCCATATACAGAAAAATAGTTGCTAGCTTATATTGTTCCAAATGCTAGGATAACTAAAACAGAACAGCAGAGAGAAAGATTAAAACAAAACTGGTAGAAGGGTACCTTCAATGATACAAGACCATAAACGCTTATTCGTGCATTTGGGAACTCACGGCTCCAAACATAGACAAGCATAAATACTAAGGAACCTCCCATGAATGGAGACCATAGATATGGAACAGCAGCCATCACCTAAGATCAAGTAACACCCTTGTCATTATTTTCATGATATTTTGATTAGTATTGGGGGATTTTGGTTCACTTGTTTTGATATTGTGTTAACATATTATGTGAGGAAATTTCTTCTAAATTTTTAGAAATAGTGCTTGTAAAATAAATATAGCAGGAATTATCATCTATAGTCTATACCATTAGATGTCTTGATTTTGCATAATTGTTCTCCATACATGTTGCAAAATTCATTTCTAAACTGGGACAGAGTTGTATCATTTGTAATTGTTTATTAGGTACTTATACTTTTGGAATTCTACATCTCCAAACATATTATTTCAATTTTTACTAGTTCACCAAATATATCTGGCATTTCTTGACAAAACTGCTTGACACCCTATTTCTCTGTTCTTTCCTTGACAGTTACTCAGTTTGTCATTAGAAAAGAATCTTAAGTGTTTCCAACCCCAATGCTTTCTTAGTTTTCCACCATAGATCTAAAAGCTGTCTTTCTCTCCAAAAAAAAAAAAAAAAAAAAGAAGCGAAAAGCTGTCTGATAAATTCATGTTATTTGGTAAATCATATAGCAGATCAATATTCCCCAAGTTTTATCACTAATTAGGATACATGCTCATACTTTAGTGAACGTTACTGGAAAAACAAAAAGAAAACTCTAAATATAAGATAATTTGTTCTTACTTACAAGAAGTGATAGTGCTCCAAATACGAACATCCATACATACTCTGCTGTTCTCTTGTCAAAGGGTCCTCTCTCAAGTGAAACACCATATCTTGCTCTATGCAAATCAGCATGACAAAGTATTTCAAATTTTCAATATCACCTTGAAACATAGTGTAGAGACTGTAAACCTTGCATAACTTTTAATCTTGAAAATCAATGATCACAATTGAATGATAGGGATTAAAAAAGATATGTATGTACAGGCATCAATTAGATGATTAATGGCTTAATGCAAATGTGGATCTTCATTTAAGGTCTGATATTTCATCTATTGGATAATTTTAATTGGCATGGTTTTTCCAAAACATTCTTTCCTGCCACCTTAACCCAAAATTTATAGTAAATGTAATATAATATGGTTGCAGAGGGTAGATAGAGTCAGATATCTTACATCATTAACAGACGAAATGCAAAGGGAAATGAAAATTGCCCAAGAAAGAAGAAATTCGTAATAAGCCTCCAAACCTGCACCATGTACAAACATTAACAATCGGGGCATAGGCAGAGAGTGAACCCTCAAATTTTAACTTATTACAACATGATCTTTGCAGTACAAAATGAAAAAAAAATGAATTTAATCTCATGTATTACAGATTGGACAAATTGGCAACTTAACTTGTTTACCTGAAAACGTTTTAGTACAAGGCCATAAAATAATGCTATATTGTAAGGATTATAAAGTTGCAGATAGTATGCAGATGTGGTCATCAAGCACGCCACTCCATAGAACTTGCTTACAGGTGGGAGAGATCGATAGTATCTGAAACATTTTATGAAAAATCAGCTTGTTTAAGTAGCAAAGAGGTTACAGAAATCATGAAGTATCAAAATTGCAAGCCTTGATATAAAATCAAAAGCCAGTTGATTTTTTTTTTTTTTGGTTCAGCGAGTCCAAAAGTAAATAGTCAGAAACTAATGTGACCAAATAAATATATAACTTGCAGCAAGGGCAAGAAATATTGCATGCTTCTGAACCACCTAAAATTATTGATACATTATTATTAGACTGAGGGAGGGGCATCTGGTTTGTTTGGAATGAAATCCACAACAAAATCAAATTATATATTGAAGAAAAGAAAGTACTAAATTTTTTCTTGCATAAAATGATTAACTAAGTACCATTGTGTAACATTCAACTAACTAGCATGCAAATCAACAAAAGGTCATATATGCATGTGATCATTGAAATGTTTATGTGTTTGTGCATAGAAGGAAAGAGAGAGATTACTCCGCTGGGGTAGACATTGCACAGAATGGTTTTCTTCTGTCAAGGTAGCGTGATGGTGGTGGAAAGGGTGGTCGTAGATTGAAAGACTATAATAACAAGAATATTGGATATGCATTGCAATGGTCTTCAACAATAGTATAATACTAGTATAAAGTATAAACCAATGAACTGGCACTTCAAAGAGAAGACTTTGGAACCTGAATATTGTAATAACAAGAATATTGTCTTCTTTAAAGAAATTCAAATTAAATTAGCCATATTATTTTTATAAGTTTTCTAGTTTGACTTTTTTTTTTTTTTTTTAATATATATATATATATATATATTGTGGGGTATAGAAATTTAATAAGGTAATAGTGCCACATGTCATATCCAAAGCCGAGGAGGCCATTATCGTGCTGAGGAGTCCATACACTCGGATGGTAAAACCAGAGGGGGGCCACACTGTGGGGGAAGAGTTTCAGCGTGGGGGTTAGCCTTGACGTGATTGGAGGGATGGTAGTTATAACCACATTTATTGCGCCTCACCAAACCCTCTGGCCACATTTATGTGGAGAAAACTCTTGAACAATATTGTCTTAGTTGACGCAACTCACAAAGGACTGGGAAGGGCGTCTGATGGGACAAACACTCGAGTAGTGGCCTGCATAATCAACATATGGAAGGCCAAGATCAGCCAAAAGAGGATATATAATGTGAGAGATCCTCCAGGGATAGAGGGATCGGGGAATCTGTAGAGAAAACACTGTAGCAACAAGAATTGAAATTGTATCCAAGTCTAAAAGAAATATATTCAAGGACCACTCTCCTTGGATTTTAGGAAGGATTTCTTTGCATAGAGTTTGTCTTTGTTTGCTTTCTTACTATCTTTAATCCACTGTGTGTGTTGCTCGATCCATTGAAGCCTAGTTTTTAAGTCCATTCTCTACAAATTCATTGTGTTGGGTTCTCTGGGCCCTAATCCAGCTACTTCTTGGGCTTAGGATCCAAACCACGCTCTTACATATATATATATATATATATCTATATCTCAAGTGGTTAACCCAAACAATACATTAAAAAGTTCAAATATATATTTGAATACACCTGTTTCTTTAAAAAAAAAAAAATGCTAAAGTAATTATTAATTTCCGATTGATATTTTGCAAGTATGAATGGTATGAAGGCAGTGGCGGGGCCAGAATTTCAGTCTAGGGCGGGCAAGATTCAAAGTCAATATTAAAAATGAAATTAATCTAAAAAATATTAATTGATAATAATAACAAAATTGATGTGGTCAGAATGTGATTAGTGTTATTAGACAAAATAATAAAAAATTATATGAACTAATTTTTTTGTGATGGTAATACATCATCTTATAAGATTAATGTAGTAAAATTTGTAATATTTGTAGTATTACTCAACAAGAAAAGTGATATAAACAATGAAAAAAAAAACAAAACAAAACACAATTATGGTGAAATGGGTTAAAACATGGAACAAGATGTAAGCTACTTTAAAAGAATAAAATAATAGGTGAAAAAGTCAAGCTTTGATACATGAGGCAAGGTTTTTATTTTTTTTTATTTTTTATGTTGGTATCAAGGTTTGTTTCCCTGGAGTGGGAGTCTTTTATTTTGTTTTTTCACCATGTTAGGTAGGCAACTACTAAGAACAAAGGTAACTAAAAGATTTTTTGGGATGAGTCAAAGGGGGCAGTTGGCCCCCCTTAGTTCTGCAAGGATAAAGTAATTCAAGTCATTTATTCGAAAAAAAAAAAAAAAAAAAAACTTTAAAGAGTAGTATTAGCATCACATAAAATTTCATAGAATAGAATCTGAACATAAGGGAAGAAAATCTACACAAATCTATTGTAAAAGGTTACCTTATGTATTCAGGATCTCTCTCTCTCTCTCTCTCATGAAAGATTTAGAAGCATGTCACAGCAAACGTGGAATCAACAAGGGTAGTCAGAGAATTCTGTAAAAATTAATCAATAAATATATATAAAGTTACAAACAAATCAAACAGCAGCAAGTACTTAAAAATAAATGAAGAAGTTCATGGAATATTCGTTCATATGATAAAAAAATTGATTGAACTAATTCATCCACTAATTCAACGATCTCCTCCATTAGCCATTGGATTTGGAGGAGATCATAGACTTGATACTTGACAGAGGTGATTAATAAAATTTAAACATTTCCACATATTTATCGAATGTCACCTCTAGTTTTCCAAATTCCAATTGCATTTGATGTCTTCAAAATAATCATCTACACCTATGTAAGTATGTATACATACATTCATACATTTTATATGAGGATGGTCTGACTCTGATGATATCATGGTACGCAAAGTGGAAAAAACATAGCCTCAGAAAGTGAAGAACACAACTAAATACATTCTACATTCCGATTTAAGTAGTGGTTGTTTGATATTCTAACTTGAAATTATGATTTCAGTTGTTTCACGTAATGTGTACGTACGATATCGTACACACTGTATTTCATAGGAACTACTTAGGCATAAAAATTGGAAAACACTTGAGGCACATAAAATTTTATACGAAACATAAGTTACATAACATTCTCACTCTTTCTTTGTATTATGGCATACATACGTGATACGTACGCACAAGAAAATGTGTGTACATACGTTGTACACATCATGTGTAACAGGAAACTTTTTTTTTTTTTTTTAAATACTAAGTATTTTTAACACACACATGGAGAGAGGAGAGAAGATTTTTTAAAGAAACTTACAGTAGTGTATATCCAAAATGACCTAATAAGAAATTTATTTAGGCATAAAAATTGGAAAACTCTTGTGGCATAAAAATTTTTATAGATCGATGGGTTGGCCCATGAATTTTCCTTGACCCTACCATAATTAAGAGAAAAAGGAAGAATATATATGAAATTTTCAATTTATTTTTTGGGTGCCTATGACAAGACTAATAAATAAAATTTGGTGAAAGTAAGCAATAAGAGACTTCATCTATTTAACTAACATAAATGGAATCTTTCTTTTTCTTAAATTTATGAAAACTCTAAGTCCACTATTGTGATGCTGTGGTTGCCTACAAAAATATTTTCTGAGTAAAAAGAAAAACATCACGACAAGGGTGTGCTTTCATAATTTATTGCTTCTGTTGTGCAATATCAACAGCTATATTATCCACTTATTTTCAACACTTATTTTCAACATTTTTATCTCCCCAATATTTTACACCATAGCGTTATAATTCCTCCATCGATCCTTTCATCTTTTTTTTTTTTTACTCTTCTTATTCTCATTTTATTTACTTTAAAATTTACTACTTTTTTTTTCATTCAATTCATAGTTTGCCCACACCAAAAAGGTAAATACCCTCTCTCTCATTTTTTATTTATTTCTTTTGGCAGATTTTTAATTCTTTACTGCATCTTTGGTTTAGGTTGATGAATTTTAGTGTTGAAATCTACTTTGGGTTCATGCGATTTGGTTGTGTTTTAATTTGTTATCTTTTTTATTTTCTTCTATTTAGTTGATAGATGTTATCTTATGACATTATATAGTGTATCTATAGATTCTATACTATCTATAACATGATTCATTTCTTTATACTAGACTTTTATGTGGTTCAAAAATACATCTAAATCGTATTTTTATCAATGACAAAACTTGGAAACAACCGGGTAAAAATATATATATCCAACTCTACCTAAAACACTAACTACAAAATAAGACACTCTTCTACTAATTTATGTCTTCAAAACAAACTTATCCAAAAATAAAATAAGATAAAATTCTCAGTCCACTTTGTATAATTCCTTCAAGACCCATTGCACCTCTTTTTTTTTTTTTTTTTTTTTTTTTTTTTTTTTTTTATTTCCAGTTTTCTTAATCCCTAATATTTTTTTTTTTTTTTTTTTTTTACTTCTAAAATCTCATTTTCTTTATTTTGAATTTGAAAAAAAGAAAAGAAAAGAAGACACTCCTACTATAAAACCATTACTATAACTTCTTATCCCATATTCCTTAAATTTAGGCACTACCACATATCCTTATTTAAACATCCCACATTTCAACAATTTAGAACTCCACCAATATATTATTATATTTCTCTCTACTGCATCTCTTTTAATACTATTCAATTTTGAAAAGATATCCGCCTGCACGCAGCAAATTGGAGGGATTTTTTAAAAAATAACTACAAAACCCAAACAATATTATTAGTTAGGCAACATTTTAAACATATTGCATTTCTAACAATTCGACTTCAGAGGAGTCGATTTTACTGTTCATATAACCTATTTTTCTCATGTTTTGTAGATAGAAATCGATTCCAGCGGAGTCGCCTTCAATACAAAGAAAACGACTCCACTGGAGTCGTTTTCTTTGTATTGAAGACGACTCCACTGGAGTCGTTTTCTCGGTGTTACTCATTCCTCACAACCAGAAGAACCCCAGAAGAAATCAAATCCAAAACGTACCCAAAGAAGAGATGGGTTTCTCGGAGGCGGGCTTCTTCTCAGCGGGCTTTTTCTTGGCCTTGGGTGCCATCAGAATTTTCTTGGTTTTTTTTTCTGGGTAAACAAACACGAACAAAGAATTCGGAGAGAAAGAGAGTTTGTTGGGGAATTTGATACGATGAAGAGATGGGTTTAGAATTTAGTATAGTGCGTGTTCTCCTCCACTGAGCGTGTTCTTCGTGCTTCGCCGTCGGTGTTGCTGGGTTCGGGTCTGGTGAAATCGGCGCCTGGGTTCGTCGGGGTTTGGTTCGTCGGCGCCTGGGTCAGGGTTTGGTGAATCGGCGCCTGGGTTCGTCGGCGCCTGGGTTCGTCGGTGTTGCTCGTCGGCGCCCGGGTTCGTTTGCTGGGTTCTTCTGTCGCAAATTGCCTGGGTCGTTTTTTAACACCAAGCTTTAATCGTCGGTGAAGCTTGACTGGTGAGTGGGCTTTTGAGGAAATCGACCTTAGAGGAGTTGTTTTGAATACAAAGAAAACGACTCCACTGGAGTCGTTTTCTTTGTATTCAAAACGACCCCTCTGTGGTCGATTTCTATGTATAAAAATTGTATATAATGGACTCGATTTCTTTACCTACGTGGCACAAAAATAGGCAATATGAACAGTAAAATCGACTCCTCTAAAGTCGAATTGTTAAAAATGCAATATGTTTGAAACGTTGCCTAACTAATAATATTGTTTGGGTTTTGTAGTTATTTTTAAAAAAATCCCCAAATTGGAGCTCTCCCGCAAAGAAGATAAGTGTTCCATGGTTGGTTCATAATGATTTTTGGTAAGTCAATTTTTTTATTACTTTCTCTTCTTCTAATACTATTCAATTTTGAAAAGATATCCGCCTGCACGCAGCAAATTGGAGCTCTCCCGCAAAGAAGATAAGTGTTCCATGGTTGGTTCGCTCTCCCGCAAAGAAGATAAGTGTTCCATGGTTGGTTCATAATGATTTTTGGTAAGTCAATTTTTTTATTACTTCTTCTTCTTCTTCTTCTTCTTCTTCTTCTTCTTTAATTCATATATGAGTTTTGTTGAACAGATATTTTGCTAAAACACAATTCCAAGCCAAGAATAAAAAAAGAACTTCATTGCACATGCAAAGTGCATGTGATGAGGCTAGTAATGATATATATAATGTTATTCTATTATGTAGTATGACTTGGATATTTGGTATTTACAACTATACAATTTTTAGTTAATTTTCAGATATTTTGGAAGTGAGACTTTGATTTATATCAAAATACAATCTACATGTCTATGTATTTAAATGTGCCTTTCAATTATTTGATTAATATCAATTCTAAATTTGTGATGAGATTTGATTATCATAATAATCTCCTTAAGAGAATAAGATTTTTTTTTTTTTTGATAAATAAGAGAATGGGAAATTTGAATCATTAATTTAAAACTTAAAAAAGTTTAGTTGTACCCTAAAAAAAGAAAACATAACACACTATACCAAAAGTTTGAAAAATATAAACCACTTCCAAAAAGAATAATATCGATCAAACACACCCAAGTTTCTAAAAATTAAAAATAAAAAACTCACAAAATAATAGAATGATATATTTGTAAAGCTAGAGAGATGAAAAAAATCTTTTAGAAATAGTTAAATTTTTAAGGAAAAATATTTAATAAATTTTAGAAAATAAATTAAACATTATACCACATTATAAAATAATTATAGGGGAAATTGCAATTTACCCACCTGTGGTTTTTCCCGTTTTAACAATGCCCACCCGTGGTTTGAAATTTGTCACTTAGCTCACCTGAGGTGGCCTCCGTTAGACCCCTGTTACCCACCTCTGCCCTTTCTGTTAGAAAATCTCATTTACTATATAAGCCAAAAATTAGAACCTAATTAGAACACAATTAAAACCCTAAAGGACCGAGCTCTCTACCTCTCCCTACCTTCGAACCCTCAAAAGTCCCTTTCCCTCTATAATCCGATTGCCAAAGTGAAATCTGAACATGTCTTCTTCAAGCTATTACTCCGGTTCTAGTCACCATTCATGCTTTGCTGACCATTGTCAGTTATGCATTGCTCTGACCTTGAACAATTTTGGGAGAAGGTTTTATGGGTGCAGCTACTATAATGTGGCGAGTAATAGTTGGGTTTCATATTTTTTTTCCGTTTTTATTTTTTTTTTTCTGGTTTTGTTGGTTTTCTGGTTTTGTTGGCTTTATGAATAACCCTAATTTAATTTTGTTTGTAGTAGGATGATGAACTTACTTGTAAATACTTTAGGTGGTTGGATGGCAAAACCTATAAGCGTAGATCTGAAGTTGCACCCATTGTCCTTGCAAGATTTAGTATATACAAGAATCAAGCAAGAGTTGTAGAGGAAAAGGAAAAGCAGGCTAGTGATAGGGAAATAGCAGCTATTGAGAGGGAAAACAAAGCCAATCGAAGGAAAGAAAAAGCTAGGGTGAGAAAGAGGATAGCTAAAGAGAAGTTACAGAAGTACAAATTTGCACTTGTTGTGTCATGGGGGTTTTTTTTGCTATTTTTTATGTGTTTTCTGGTAGGATGGTAGAATTTGGAACAAATCCATTGTGTCTACCTTGAAGGCAAGTTATTGTAGTTATTGTATAATTTTGGGTACTACCACTTTTGACAAGTGCATTCCATGTATTTGACACTATGTAATATTGTTGTTTATTTGAATATAGTATGCAATGTGTTCTTTATGTGATGTGTTCTTCTTTATTTAATATATTCTTGTTTATGTAATGCTACCTTGTTTATGTAATGTGTTCTTTATGTAATGTGATATTGTAATTTGAATAAGGTATGCAATCTGTTGTTCTTTATAAAGATTGTGTATGTTGTACATCAATTGGGTAGGCAAGGACATGCACCCCACAAGATTTTGTTTATATCAATTGAAGAAGCATAATGAAGTATGTTTTAAAGTAAAACAATTCCATACATATATAATACTGCCAAAAATTAATGGTTAAACAGTATATATAATACTGCCATACATATATAACACTGCCAAATTTCATCTACATAGTAGGTTGTTCTATCCCCATTAAGATAACAACAAAATAACTTTACAGTATAAAGTTCTGCACAATAACAAAAAAATAAAAAAGTGGTGACATGCCACTATCAGACATGCACAATAACAAAAAAAAAGAAGTAAAGTAAAGTTTCTACTTGCACATTCTCCAATCTTCATTTCTCAAAGACTTTGCCCTTGTCCTTGCCTTTGCCCTTGCTTGTTGAGAACATTGCACCAGATGTCTCAGCTCTTAATCCACCTTCTCTCCCAACAACCCTTGGTGGTACTAACCACCTTTGAGACTGCAAAATACATAGAAATTCCATATCAAGATCTAATTATGTAAGTATAAAGGGTGGTGTTTGTGTTTGTGTATATACCTGAGAAAGAGATTTTCTTGTGTCCTATCTTTCCTTAGGAGTATGAGAGATGGGCTGGCTGCATGAGAACCATTGAGCAGTGGGTACTTTACTTGGTGGTGGTCTGCTTGAATCTGCTGTAGATGGTGGTGGTCTACTTGAAGCTGAAGCAGATGTTTAGGCTGGCTGTGTGTAGGGTTTGCCTGTTGGTTGCCTCAGTGGTTGCTTTTGTGGCTGGTTGACTTGCTTGATGGGTGGTTGGCCTTCTTGTTGAATGGCTAGCTACCCCACTTGTTGGTTGACTGGTTGGCCTTGGCCTTCTTGTTTGCTAATCTTGTTAACTGCCTTACTTGCTCATTGGTTGCCTGGTTAGTTGGCTGGCTGGCTGGCTGCCTTGCAAACCTCCTTGGTGGTTGCCTAGGTGGCTGCCTGCTTGCCTGCCTGCCTGCTTGCCTGCTTGCCTGCCTAGTTGGCTACTTGGTTGGCAAACCAGGGTAGCTGCCTTGCAAACCTACTTGGTGGTATAAATGGTGGCTGGTTAGTTGCCTGTTCCTTATCCCTTGTCCCTCTTGTTCCTACAAAAAGAATTGTCTTGCATCAGAAATAGATTTGTATATAATTGTCATAGTGAACACATTATTGTTTTACTTACAATTTTTTTTTTGCCTCTCAAGTCTCTGCCTCCTTTGCCATGGTGTCTTACCAGTTATTCCAGCCTTACACCTCCTTGAATTATGCCCCTCTTGATGGCAAAACCCACATTTTATAGGTCTATATGACCTAGAGACTTTGTATGGGTTGTTTGGCTCATTTGCATCTTTCTTCCTTTTCATTGGTGGCCTGCCTAGTGGCTTGTACACAATTAGAGCAACAGCGGGCAGGATGGCTCGTTTCAACCTATTCATCTTGGCCAGGTAGTGGGGTAATCATCTCCTTATATGCAACCACATAGGCATCCTTTCTAAAGCATGAATGCACATAATCCTCAGGCCTTTCCAAGTTCTTATAGATTGCTGCAACATTATGTTTACATGGGATTCCTGTCAAATCTAAAACTCTACAAGTACAACACTTTCTGTTAAGGTTAACCACATGTCTCTCATACTTATTATCAACCTCATATATATAGCAAGTTGATAGAATAGCAAAAAATGACTTAGAATCAACTTTCAACTGCCCAAGCTACTGCACTATGTTTGGACATAGGTCACTAGTGAATTTTTCAATCCCAGTCCTCTTACTGTACATTCTAGTCATCAACCTAACCCTAATCCACTCTAGCATGGCAATGATAGGCTTATCCCTAGCTTCTAGTATCATAGAATTAAATGACTCACTAAGATTGTTCACATAACAATCAGAGATGGCCCTTGGACTGAAATGTGACTTGGTCCATTGGGTTGGTTGGATGCCTGCTACATACTCTCATGCTTCTTTGTCCAATTCCTTCATATCTTGCATTCTCTTTTCAAACTCCCTAACTGTTGTTGCTGCAGCACACCTCCATAATGCAGCTTTCAACTCTAAACCCTTGAAGGTTAACTTAAAGTTGTTGTAAATATGCTTCACACAAAATCTATGTTCCATTGTTGGGAACAACATCTCCATGGCAGGTATCAATCCCTAGTTATCATAAATACAATCAATAATGAACACCATCAACCTAAGAATAAAAAAAAAAAAAAAAAAAACAAGTATAAAGCAGAAATGTAATGATTTAGCAGAAACAAGTACAAAGCAAGTGAATTGTATTACTTTCTGCCTATCTGAAATGAACACTAGATTCAGCTCATCTGGCCTCCCAATATCATCTGCAAATGTTTGTAAAAACCACACCCAAGAATCCTTGTTTTCTTGCTCAACTACACCTAATGCAACATGGAATATATTGTCATTCCCATCACTTACAGTTACTGATAATATATGTCCACCAAACTTGCCCTTCAAGTGGCAACCATCTAATACTACAAGTGGCCTGCACCCCCCCAAGAATCCAACTTTTTGTGCATTGTATCTCACATACATCCTCTTGAACTTGGGTTGTGTGTTAAGCTCAGTAATCTCAGTTTGCAGGATCACCTCACTCCCCACATCAGTTACTCTTATCATCTCTGCATAATCCCTAAGCTTCCCATACTACAACCTCTCATCACCTAGTATGAACTCTCTAGCTTTCCTCTTAGCTCTGTACACTTGATTTATGCTCAAGTCCACATTTACATCATGCATGACTCGATGCTTCACACCAAAAACTACCCAATCAGGGTTTTTGTTGAAATCATCCAAGTATTTCCTAGTCATATATGTAGAAGTGACCTGGCTATGCTTGAATGTCCTCCCACATGTACAAGTTGGAACCATGGTCTTTATCTGGAAGGTTAACTCCCCTGCAATCTGTGATGCGTATACCCTCCAACCATAGTCATACTTGCAGTGGACAGAAACTTTGGTCTTCTCATTAAACTTGAATTTAATGTCCACAGGCTTTCTTACTGCATATTCCCTTAAGGCAGCCCTAAACACCTTAACATTTGGGAACTTCATACTCTTGCATAACTGAAGTTACTCATGCCAGTGTTCTTATTAAACTCTGGACATCTCACCCTTTCATCATCATCCTTTGAACTGTTTATGCTCCTAGTGTCATCATCATCAAGAGTTTTTTCAGCCCAATCATTATTATCACCAGCTTGATCACTGGTAGCAGCTTTTGGTCTCTTCCTATTATCTGTAACTTGCTCTCTCACACCATCTCCCTCATTTACATTTTTAGTATCTCTTTGATGCTCTCTCATATTGGGCACCTCATTGTTCTCAACACCAAATATATCATTAGGATAATCTGGTCCTCCATACCCTTCCTGTGGCCAATCAGGTTCATACACATGAACATCTTCACTACCAACAGTTTGTCCATGGGTAGTATGGTCATCCACATGCACAGCTTCACCAACATTGCCATCCTTTAAACCCTCAACAGGTTCTTCACTAACATTATTTTAGTCAACCACAGATGATCTAATAGTATTGGTCACCTCCTCATAATCAGGATCATCATCTTCATCATTCATTTCCCATGACTGGTCTACTGCAATTGGTTGATCTGGTTCAGCTATAGGTTCTTCAATAGCAATTGGTTCAACTTCAAGTTCTACATAAAGTGTGATTTTATTTGTTGGCCATTTAGCATGTAGTTCACACATGTAGGTCACATCATCATCTGAAGTAATTCACCTTAACCCTTACTCTAAGTCACCACTAGGTATTAAATAATAAATCCTACTGTTAATGGGTCCCCCAGCCTCAACACAAATGCCATGTATCTCAAAATGACTTAGTAGAACTGGATCAACATTAACCATTGTAGATACCTCACCACCTACATACTCTAAACCAAAGTTCCACTCAAAATTCCCACTATGGTGAATAGTAAAATCAAAACGAATTTCAGCAGCCATCTGCAGGAGTTAAAACACATGCACAAACAACAGTAATTAAATACATTACTAACACATGCATAGAGAGCACTAATGACAAAAGCAAAATAATTTTAGTTGCACACCAAACACCAAGTAACGTTGGGTCAGAGACAAGAAACACAACCAACTAAACAATTTGTCTCCATGGGACCATAAACAACCTAAAGATGCATCTAACCAAAATATTCCTAGGGACCACAATCATCAATGTCAACTATAAAAGAACAAACACACCAATGGTAAACCTAACAATGGTAAACCACTAATTTTATGATAGAAAAACTTTAATCTGAATCACCTTCATCAATCGTTACACATTGAAAAGAAATAAACACAACAATGGCAAACCCTAGAACGTCATTTCATACATGATACAGAGGAAAACTCAAACTTCAGCATGCACACCTCCTCCTTGCTTTCTTGCAAGTGTTCGGGGAGGGATTTCACTTTGGCAAGGTAGGGAGAGGGAGAGAGCTCGGTCCTTTAGGGTTCTAATTGTGTTCTAATTGGGTTCTAATTTTGGCTTATATAGTAAATGAGATTTTCTAATGGAAAGGGCAGAGGTGGGTAATGGGAGTCTAACGGAGGCCACCTCAGGTGGGTTAAGTGACAAATTTCAAACCATGGATGGGCATTGTTAAAACGGCCCAAACCACAGGTGAGTAAATTGCAATTTCCCCATAATTATATTTCTCACGCATTGCGTGGGTCAACAACTAGTTATTTTTTTGAAAGAGTTTCAATTTATATCGTCCACTCTTGATGTTACCTCTTTATCATCAAACCAAGACACTAATCAGCTTTTAGTGTAGCCGAAGATTGAACCCCAAATTTCTTATTCAACCATTAAATATTTTATTAGTTGAGCAAATTGGAACCCACAACAACTAGTTACTAGTTATTGATAATTGTTGATTGTCATATCTGAATGAAAGCTTTTGCATTAATCACAAGGCATCAGCTGAATATACCATTGATTAAAGGAAAATTTTAGGTGAATATATCACTGATTATATAACGTTATAAGGTCCATGCATGAAATTTCAGCTCAAACTAATCTTATTTAAGGCTGTGCATCTATAAATATTCAACATTACATCTTTGTTGAAAGCTTTAGGGTGAATTGTAAATTTAATTAGTTTCAATCTATAATTGCATCAAGAGCCTTATAGCTCAACTAGCAAACACCAAGAGATGTTTAGAATTTAAATCTTCCCTCAACTATTGTAACTATCAAATGGTTTTTTTAAATAAATAAAATTCATAATAATAGAAGTACCCCAAAATATAAGACAGCTTTAAGTTGATAAATGAGAGTACCCTCATCATTACCTAACTCTAAAGACATTCTCGATTCCTGAGAATTTCAAATCCTCTAAAGTTTAAGATAGCTTCTAGTTAGATAGATGTGAGCTCCCCATCAGAACCCAACTTTAAGTCTAAAGGCATGATGGGTTGCTATGAATTTCAGATCCTCCAAATAACTTTAGCTAGATTGATGAGGGCTTAAGCATAGGTCCATTGTACAAGAGCATTGGACCAAAGCCTGAGAGAATCCTCATCATAGATTACTTTTTCTTTTATCACTTTCTTGGGAGGCCCATTTATAAATGATAGTTGAAATTTGGGGACAGATGGCCTATAAGTTGGTGAGAGTCTAGGAAGTACGAAAACTTCATTTGGGGTACCATGTCCTTATTGTATCCGTGTCATAACGGTATCTTATCTAGCGTATCATATTATCATTTTTCAAAAATTGCTAGCGTCGCCATATCGTACCTGTACTAATGTCCATGTCGTGTCCATGCATCCTAGGTGAGAGCATTTAATCATTTTTCCCAAAGTAGTATCTATCCAGACGTCTTTAGCCTTAATGGCTCGGAAGGGCTTGTGAAGTAATACAAGCTTCACTTTTCTTTTATGGCAAAAATGGCCAAATACCACTGTTTATTGTTGACACCCCATTTTGCAACTCACATTAACCTCACATGGAAGGTAAAAAGGTCATTTCAACTTGGAAATGACATCTTAATTGTGGCCATTAGATCCTTGATTTCATTTCATCAAAATGATATTGATGTGGTAACGATCAAATCGACTAGTCATAAGCCTTAATCAGACCATCAAATTGAAAGTTATCATCAAATCAAATTTTAATGGCCGAGATGTACTATCACAGATTAAGCCCGACTATATGTGATTATGAACAATTGATTCTAATTGATTATAATTATAATCAACTTGAGATTAATGACGTGTTTTAATTTAATTGGCTATGATTACATCTTATGGTAAGGTTGCTCACACTTAATTAATTAGATAGTCAAACATTAATTATTCAATGAATAAATTGTGCAATTATCTTTTTAATTAGGGTAAATTTGGAACTAATTAAGTTTAAAATGGAAGTGATTGGAGCCTATTAATGTTAATTGGAAACTAATTTTGGGACATATTAATGTTAATTGTGCTGAAATTATTTCTAACAAATAACCTATGCTCATCATTTTGTTGATATCTCTTAGAATATTTTGACTCTGTGAGTGAGGTTAATATTTGCAAAAACTAGACATCCGGGGCTTTAATTTGAGCATAAAAACAAGACAATTCCGATCAGAATTGAGTAAGATATGATTTTTTGAATTTGGCTCTGCGGGTTGTTACAATAACTACTGGAAAAACTAAATTTTTCTTGCTTATCACTCCCACTAATCTCTACATTTGATGCACCAGCTTTTCCCAAAGTTTGAAATAGGGTCTATGTTCACGATTCCGTTTAATCCTTTGTCAACCCTCATTAAATGACTTTCTATTCATATTTTTTCCACTACAACTATATAACACCCCCCCCCCTCTCCTCCATTCTAAGAGAGAAACCTCCTCTCTTCTCCTCTCTCAAGTTCCAGTGAAGTAAAGTAATCTTGTCATATTTTGGTCTTTTTGAGTCTCAAGGTATTGAGTGAGACTTACTCTCCCTCTCCTAGTTCTTCTTTTCTACTCCACCCTTAGGACCTCTACCGAGAATCTCTTCCTCCACCGAGTAGATCTTGCATGTAGGTATAGTCCCTTCCCATAACTTGTTTTTATTATTATTATTATTATTATTTTATATATTACTATGATTAGATTAAGATTAAGATTAGAGCATGCTAGTGTTTATTTAAATTCCTTGAATATGTTTGAATGTTCTTAAATGTTCATATGTGTTCTTCACATGTTCTTGGTTATTTATCACATGTTTATGCATAATACTAGATTTGATCTTAAATCCACATAAAAAATATGAAAAACATGTTTGTTTCATAATTCTCTCAAATCCTTGAATCTAGGATATCACCATCCACACACATTCACTAGAATTTATTTTTCAATCCAAATGCAATGATTAATAAAGGGAATTAGGGTTTATCACATGCACACACATTAAATTCAACATGCAATTGATTGATTTGGATGATATGATATGAATGTTAGCCACCATAGTCTAAAAGACCGGTTTCAATGGGCAAGGTGGATGCCTAACACCTTCTCACCTTGTAACATAGCCTCCAAGCTTAGATCAAGGGTTGATAGATCAATTATTATCCATGAAATTTTCAATCTCTAGATTGTACTTAGGAAACAAAGCCATGTACTTTATCTTTGATTGTATCTAGGACCAAAGTCATGTAATTTCCTATGATCAATGTACATTTCTTTTCAAATCAATAAAATGAGGAATTTTTCAATTTAGGTTTTCTTATTTTTTTCCAATAATTAAATAAGTAGCGACTCCATTGTAAAACTCTTAATCTAAAGGGAAAAATATAATCAGTCGAACCTCCATTCTAAGAGATAATAACATGACTCTACCCATTCACATGGGTTTGGCCTAACACCAAAAAAGGGTCCTGAGAGCGTAGTCTCTCACATTTATTGAAATATATATCAATCTACTACTGACTCGGAAATATGTAAGAATGTACCACTAATTAGGAACTCAAGTTTAAGGAACTTGAGTTTCTAATGGAACTCAAGTTCCCTGAACTTGAGTTTCTAATGGAACTCAAGTTCCCTGAACTTGAGTTCCATTTGAGTTTGCCACTGTGGCGTGGCTGAGCTGGAATTTTAATAATTAAAAAATGCCACCTTGAACTCGAGGTCATGAACCTAGAGTTTTGGCTTGATAGTACTCGAGTTTAATGGACTCAAGTACCTTAATTAACTACATAGTACTCGATTTCAATCTCACTCTCAATGACTCTCTTAGTCTCACTCTTCGACTCAAACTCAATCTTGCTCTCACTCTCAATCTCGCTCTCACTCTCTCTCTCACACTCTCAATCTCACTCTTAGTCTCAGTCTCGATCTCGGTCTCACTCTCCCTCTCCCTCTCCCTCTCGCTATCATACTCATTCTCACTCTCACTCTCCCTTGCTCATGCTCTTTGTTCCGACTATGTCACAGCCCTCCCGGTCATCAGAAATCCAAGCGAAACGGCAAAACGCCCATATTTGTTTGAGTTAATTCAAGGCTGATCTCAACGTTAAAGATATCGAGTTCTTCAATTGGTGATTGCTTCTCCAATTTCAAATCAGAAGGTACATACCCCCAATCTTTGTTTGACCATTTGGTTAGGACGGCTAAAACAATTTGGGTTTAGGGTTATTTGTGTATTGTGGGAGAGGAAACAAAATGAGTTAGGGTTTTGAGTTTCGGGATTTTGGCCATTTGATAAATTGAATTACATAATGTTCATATTCAATGACTTTGTATTAAGACAAACTTCTATTTACTCTAAATTAGAAAATAAAATTTGAAAATGTTGGATACTTTTTAGTTCATGAGTTTTGGTTGTTTTCTTTACTTATGATTAAATTCCTTTTATGTGTTTATATTAGAGAAATATGGTTGGCTAGGGATGTGAGATGAGCTTACTTTTGTTCTAATGAGTTTGGTTATGTGTGAAGCTTTCGTTTGGTATAACTAGTCTATTAGTAGATTGTGAAGTTGGAGGGTTTGTTTGTTTGTTTGTTTTAATCAATTAAAGGTGATTTGTTTATATAAATCAAAAAATGGCAGAGAAAGACAAATAGATGTATGATGATTTGGTTTGTGTGAGATAAGTATACTTTTTGTTGTAATGAGTTTTGTTATGTGTGAAGTTTTTATTTGGATGGTAAATATCATTGTATATTGAGAATGTTAAATTATAAAAAATAAAAAAAGAGAAACAAGTATATGACATTTTCATTTGTATGGGATTAGTTTACTTTTTGTTGTACTAAACTCAATTCTGTGTGGGGTTTTTGTTTGGTTTTCTAGAAAATTAGTCCATTATTAAATTGTAGAGTTCAAGATTTTTTATACTACCAAATATGGAGGAGTCTAGTTGCTAGGAATGTGAAATGGAAAAAAGAGGACAATGAGCTTATTTTGAGTAAGCTAAATTGTTGGGCTTAATGTTTATGTATTCAATTTTTGCTTGGCTTAACAAATCAGTTTGAAAAACAAAATGGTCTATGATGTATTTGTCTATGTATGGAGTTCAATATTTGTGTTTTGCATGTTGTACGCCTTTATTGAAAATTCATTGAGAATCTTGTTAGTACTATGAAAAACAAAAACTTAATCAATAGTAAAAGGAATTGTAACCAGGTTTAAATGTATTTTATCTTTACTTCAAATTATAGCTACTCTCATTTGCAAATCTATGAATTGTGGTGATAAGTACATAATTGCAATTGGTTCTTACATATAAATACCATGAAATTTCAGCAAGTTGCGACGATAACCTCTATGCTAGTATTTCCTTAGTCAGTATGTGAATGTTGTTACTTTTATACCTTAGTGGGATTGTCTTTAGTACTTCAAATTAACTGTTCCATTCATGTCGCCAATTAAAGCCATTTCTGCAATAGTTCTATTATGATATTAATTTATGCCAAATATAGACACACATCCAGCAAGATTCTGTGTGCGTACTATCCTGATGAGGCAGCCTGAGCATTGTTCAAGTTGGCTTTAGGATGGTCCTCCGGAAGGCGAGGTATGCACTTGTCCAAAATCATACTCAAGTTATATACTACAAAGATTTTTCTTATTATTACATATCCATTTTTAAAAATATCCCTAGCATTGGCATTTAAGTTTGAAGCGTAATTATTATGTTGTTATTGAATGCTGTATTAATACAACGTTTCTCTATTTGAAAGAATTGCCAAGTGTACTAACTTGTCGTCACTGATTTAGTGGTGTGCCTGAAGGTGGGTTAGATCCACAGGTTGCTGCTTATATCACAGATGCAAGGTTAGATGGGCGACTTTGGGTCCCAAATATAGAGCTCGATCATGCCCTGATCACGATGTTGGTGGAGAGATGGCGGCCAGAGACACACTCATTCCACTTGCCTTACAATGAAATGACAATCATGTTACAAGACTTGGAAGTTATAATGGGAGTACCTATAGACAGCTTGCCGATGGTGGGGATTACCCATATGTCAGACTGGGGCGATTTATGCTTTGATTTGCTAGGCCATAAGCCTCTAGCCAAAGAACCTGGTGCCAATGACAACATGACAATGCTATGTGGAGTGAGGTTAGAAGCATCGAGGCTCAAGTCACAGTTTATTGACCCTCTCCCCGTTGACGCCACTGACTTACGAGTGCAGCAGTACGCTCGGTATTACATACTGCTGCTACTGTGTGGTATGTTGTTTATGGATAATTTCGGTGATCGGATCTTAGTCATGTATTTGCAATTATTGAATCTGAACAGTTTTAGACCCCTTAAACCAACCAGATTAACCTAGTTAATTAGCCAAGTGATTAACTTAGTCAATTTATGCAATTCTAGGTTATCACAAACATACAATCATATCAAGAATATAAAGCAACGGAAAAGTAAATAACACAATGATATGATGACCCAGGAAACTACACGATAAAAACCTGGGGAGGATTTGACCTAACTATCCTCAAGGTAAACTTGAATCCACTATATGGAAGAACCGAAGTTCATACAAAAGGACTTACAAGCTCCTCGCTTGACTTTCTAATACTACCCACCAGTAGAACTTACTGACACGACCACGTGCAAGCTCCGAATCCACAGACTCCTTCTTTCTTGGACTTTCCACCAAGTAGAAGTACCCACGCTCGTTATTCTTTAAGCTCCAATGGCAGCAACTGAGTTGATCATTAAGGTGTTGAAGTGATCTCTACCTAGAAAACCCTAAGTTTATGTGAAGGAAAGCTCCTCAAGGATCTCACAAGAGATTCACACAAACCCCAAAGTATAAGCAATAATACACTTAGAACAACTCCCAAAAACGTGGCTAGGGTTTTGCCTTTTATACCTAGAGTAAAATTAGAAAACCCAAAACATTTAATGAGGCAGGGCTGAGTTGGAAAATTCTGCAGAAAAACATTCTGTCTGAGATTCGATCGATCGAGTCTAACTTTTGATCGATCGAGCCAGGCCGAAATGTACCAATGCATCTGTCGCCACTCGATTTCAACTTTACATGAATTACACAACTTTGAGCAAGCTTAAATAAGTCTAAACATATTGTTTTGATCTTGGTTTGCCAACATTACACATTAGAGTTCTGAATACATAAATCCTAAGTCTTTAGAACCTAACAAACTCCCCATTTGGCAATCCGTGACAAAACACAAATTAAAAGCTCAAAGTTTACAAAGAAAAGCCCTTTACAAAAATAATGCTCATAAACTCAAATTCAATCCTAACTACTACCCATCAGTTGCAAGTGTAGACAGCAGCTCAATTGAATCAACCTGTATATTCTTGAAACACCCAACAAATCGCATAAACGCATGTGTGACAGAAAACATTTAACTAATAGGTATAACATTCTTGTATGTTTCACACAACACATAATAAAGACATATATCAATGAATAACTCATAAATATAAATCAATAAGCAGTGAATCACAAGAAACAAGAATCATGTATATCAATCATGTATAACAAAAACAATGTAACCCCCCCTAACATGAATAGCCCTAAAAATGATATACAAAGTGAAGCACCTAAATACAATCTAATATCTCCACTAACTCCGCAAAACAAAAATAAACTCTCCCTAACTACAAAAAATTCTCTACAGTGTCAAAACTCTACTCCCCCTTTTTTGTGACGGAATGTCAAAGGACAATCATACGCCATCATTAAAAGGAGGTGGAGGAACATCAGCAACAGCAGCATCACCATCAAGATCGGGAACATCCTCACCAACAGGACTTGTAGAAGAAAAAGGAGGAGGTGCGATACCAGAAGGTTCAAACCTAGGATGTTTAGAGCCAGCTTGAAGATGAGCAGCCCTCTGACGAAGAAAAGACACACCAATGCAATAACATGAACGGGCTCAGAGGAAGGGAAACCACTAAGATCAAGATAAAGCAAAATCCTATGAATGAAAATAGGATGAACAAGGGCATGAGAAGAAGATGAACTCCTATAAACATCGTTCAAAGAACGAAGAAACAAATGAGGAAAACTAATAGGAGCATCTATAACAAGAGCGTACAAAAACACACACCGCTCGAGAGGAATGGTGTGAAGATGAGAAATGGGCCAGATAGAGTGATAGGATATCCTAAAGAAAAGATAATGCAACTCAGATAGCCTAGCAGTGGTAATTCTAGGATCAGAACCCCACTGGATAGAAGACCAGTAATGTATGACATGACATCACTCAAAAGAGGAGACACATCATAAGGATAGACAGGGTGCTGGACCACAGGTACCCCTAGAGCATCAGCCACTACAGTAAGAGTAATGGTGTACTCTACACCTCGTATCCAACTCTTTACTAAAGTGTTTGAATCATAGACGCGGATAGAAATGTTTGAAAAGAACTCTCTAATCAAGATAGCTGGAGAAGGAGGATCAGAAACATCTAGTAAAGGTAACCAGCCCTGACACTTAAAATTTGCCCTAATGGTAGGATCAAGCTCATCTAAAAAAACAGAACGTTCAGCCCAAATCTTTCTCCTAAGGTTTAGCTTCTCAAAAATCTCTTGGTTTTTCTCACTCGGAAACTTCTCACAGTCAAAAGAAGGTAGGGAAGGAGAAGGTGAGGGAACAAACCTACGAGCCTTAGTCTTCCTAGGCATGATGCTAAAGAAAGGACAAAGACACAGAAAAAAACCAAAAGAACAAAATAAAAAACAAAACCAAGGGCAGACTGTAAATTAACACAAAAAAAATATAGAACAAAAATCTATATGATGCATGAACAAGTACAATGTCATGATGCATGTACTAATGCAGTAAACAAAGTTCAAATTAAGTTCAATTTTACAAAATTGGCTTGAGCATAGGATTTCTAACAAAAACCCTAAAAAATTTGAAGAACCACTTGAATGTTTTGAAACAAATTGATAAATTGATCATCACACAGTGTTGAAAACAAATTAGAATGACCAATTTTATCAAAACAACAAGCCAATTTTATCAATTGAACCCAATTGAACAAAATCCCCAAATCGGATCAATTTCAAGCCCTAGAATTTTCAATTTTTCACAAATCACAAAATTAATCAAATTAACCATTATAGATCATGAATATACCCATATACCAACAAAACCCATTGATCAATTTCATAAAATAAGGCTTGATTCATCAAAAACCCCAAATTATGTATAGTCCAAAAATCCCAAATTAAAATGCATGAAATGAGAAAATAACATCAAAAGGAAGGGTAATATGGACATACCGGCTTTAGGAGAGAGAAACCTTGCAAAAAAATTTGGAAGAAAACGACAAAAAAATCGCTGTGGAGCCTTGCCGAGTTGGAGAGAGAGAAAAAGGTTTGAAAAGTTTTGAAAAAGTGACTTTGAAAAAGTCAAGAACAGTATTTTAAAAAACCTGATTCACGATATTCGATCGATCGGAACAATCCAAGAATTTTAAAAACAATTTAAGCACATTTTCGATCGATCGAAAAACAGAATGGATCGATTGAAACAGGCAGAGGCTCACAAATTTTTTTGAGAAAAACACAGTTTTGAAAAAGAATAAACACATATTGGGCACAACTCCTCAAAGCATTAAAATATGAAGAATAAAATGCATGAGTATGAGATGAAATGCTTTTTCAAAAACCCAAGTTTCAATCCCAGCTTTCTAAAGAAAATTTCAATCAATCTCCCTTTAATTTTCAAGCAGAAAGAATGTTTTGCATAATACTCAAAGTATTTTCAAACTTGATTAGTCAGATCAGAAACACATACAATAACATGTACAGTGTTTAGCAAAGAGTAACTTGTGTAATGTGTGCAAACTCGCAAAAGCTTGAGATACATGTGAGGTGATATGTGAATAGCAATCAATCACAAAGTCTACAAAATTCATCACATAGAATTCAAAAGAGACTATCACCTAAAGAGTTACATCATATAACTCCCACATCTCCTAGAACATAAGCTTGCAATCATGTAAGTTACTTGAATTTTGCCTCATAATTATGTGAATTGGCATCAAGCCTAAGAGTACACACCAGTTTTAAATATGTGAGTTTGGCATCAAGCCTAATAGTACACACCAATTTTAAGCATTAAGTAATTGATCGAGGCTACACTTTATATTCTTTTTGTGCATGTGCTACACTTTCTCGAGCACAAAATCTTATGATATTCACTAAGGTGTTCATGATTGGCTAGTGAACAGTGGTGAGATGGTTATTTATACATTTCTCAAAAGGATTAAGTCCAATAGTCAAATAACATGTGATTTCAAGATTAAGACAAGGTGATAAACACCATAAATATCTTTCCCACACAACATGCACTACAAAACTTCAACTAATAAAGTGCAATAAATAAGCTATTCAAAGCTAAACAAGGTACATAAGACATGTTATGAGTAAATAGATTGACCAACCTTGTTTTCAAAACCAAGAAAATAGTGCCAAACACAATTTGCTTTTCTCCTTTATTTATTTATTTATTTTTTTATATAAAGAGAAAACAAATAAGTCCTAGAATGAAATACATGAATGTTATGCAATGCAAATCCTAGAAACAAAAAACACAAAAACCAAAGAACAATGGTCACAAAAGAGAATAGCAATGAAGCACAAGAACCATGAAAGCTAAAAGAGACTAGGGACACCGAAGCACACCAATTACTTGACGAAGTGTCTCAAACTTACTTCCATCAAGAGGTTTGGTGAAGATGTCAGCATTTTGACATTCAGTAGCGATATACTCAAGGACAACAATTTTCTTTTCAACCAAATCCCTAATGAAGTGATACCTAAGTTCAATGTGTTTGGTCTTAAAATGCTAAATAGGATTCTTAGATATATCTATAGTGCTAGAATTATCACAATAGACAACCATGGTGTCTTGAGGAATCCCATAATCACTCAACAGCTTTTTCATCCAAAGGAACTGAGAACAACAACTCCTAGCAGCAATATATTCTACCTCAGTAGTAGATAAAGAAATAGAATTTTGCTTCTTACTCATTCAAGCCACAAGATTGGCTCCAACATAAAAACAACCCCCAGTGGTGCTTTTTCTATCATCAGCATTCCCAGCACAATCAGAATCAGAAAAACCAACAAGAGACAAATTAGACTCTTCGCTATAAAACAATCCATAATCACAGGTTCCACTCACATATTTTATAATTCTCTTAACATCATTTAAATGAGAATTAAAAGAGATATCAGGCCGACTAGCAGTCAAATACAAAAGACATCCAATCATACTTCTATACAAAGTAACATCAACAGACTCACCTGATGGATCAATTGTTAATTTTGCATTAGCAGCCATCGGTGTTCTAGCATGAGCAGCCTTGTCCAGTCCAAATCTTTTGACTAAATTTCTTGCATATTTAGCTTGATTGATGTAGATTCCTAACTTCGTTTACTTTACCTGCAATCCCAAAAAATAAGTCAGTTCACCAACCATGCTCATTTCAAACATCGCCTTCATTTCATCTACAAAAGAATGAGCAAGAGCATCATTAATAGCCCCAAAAACAATATCATCAACATAAATTTGAGCTACAACAAAACCAGTCTTATCCTTTCTTATGAAGAGAGTTGTATCTGCAGATCCCCTTCTGAATCCATGCTCTGTGAGATATGTAGTCAATCTGTCATACCAAGCCCTAGGAGCTTGTTTCAAACCATAGAGGGCTCTCTTCAACTTGTAGACATCATCCGGTTTATCAACAAAGCCCTTAGATTGTTCAACATACACCTCTTTTTGTAGCATCCCATTCAAGAAAGTGCTCTTGACATCCATTTAGTACAGCTTGAAGTTCAGATGACTTGCTATGGCCAACAGTATCCGGATGGATTCTAATCTTGCTACTGGTGCAAAAGTCTCATCAAAATCGATTCCTTCCACTTATGTGTACCCTTGTGCAACAAGTCTTGATTTGTTTTTTATCACAGTTCCATGTTCATTTGACTTGTTCTTAAAGATTTATTTAGTTCCAATCACATTCACACTCTTCGGTCTAGGAATTAATTCCCACACATCATTTTGAACAAATTGGTGAAGTTCTTCATGCATGGAATTTACCCAATTAGCATCTTGAAGTGCTTCATCCACTTTCTTCGATTCAAATTGGGACAGATAACATGAGTGAGTAATCACATTTAGGGCTTTTGATCTCAATCTCATGTTATCATCCAGACTACCCAATATGTTTGTGGGAGGATGGTTCAATCTCATTCTAGAGGATGGTCCTTTAACTAGAGATGTAGTGGTACCTTTCTGTTCAGATGGAGGACTAAGCTCACTTTTTACCCGTCGAGTGTCATGAACCGAAGTGGATGGTTCTAAACTTGATGGTACTGAGACTGTATCATTCAATAGTAACAATTCTTCCTCATTATGTTTCCCCACATACTCAGCAGGAAGTGAATCATTAACTTCTAGAGACTTATCTTGAGCAGGAGCAGTGATTTCTGAAGGAGCTTCTGAACACACTTCATCATTTATCACAACATTTGAAGATTTTATGACTGTTTTGGTTCTCAGATTGTACACTCTATATGCTCTACTAGTGGAAAAGTATCCTAGAAAGTATCCTTTATCACTTTTTCATCAAATTTTTCTAGGTTCTCTCTATCACGTAGAATGTAACAGTCACTGCCAAATATCCTGAAATATTTGACAACAGGTTTCTTCCCTCTCCAGAGTTCATAGGGAGTTTTCTTGAAGTCAGGTATGAAATACACCCGGTTAAGTTTATGGCAAGTAGTGTTGACTGCTTCTCCCCAGAAGGATTTTGGCAACTTTTTGTTGTGTAGCATAACCCGTGCCATCTTCTGGACAACCCTGTTTTTCCTTTCCACAATCTCATTCTGTTGAGATGTCTTGGGCGATGAGAACTCTTAATGAGTGCCTTGATCATTGTAGAAAGTAGCCAGCTTGGTATTCTCAAATTCTCTTCCATGATCACTTCTGATTCTGGCTATCATAGTATCTTTCTCAACCTGTAATTTCTTGCACAGATGTATCATCTTCTCAGGAGCCTCAGCTTTATCTTTCAAAAGCAAAACCCAAGTATATCTAGTAAAGTCATCCACAACAACTAGAATATATTTCTTTCCTCCCAAACTTTGAACTCTGGCAGGACCCATAAGATCAATGTGTAATAACTCTAAAGATCTTGAAGTTTGCACACTAGTCACAGAAGGATGCTTGGATTTTACTTGTTTACATATCTGACATGGTCCACAAATGCACTTATCTATCTTCTCAAACTTAGGCAAACCGATAACTGCCTCATATTTGGAAATCTTCTCTAACTACTTATGACTGGCATACCCCAACCGTTGATGCCACAAATCAACTTGATCAATCTTTGCACTAAAGCACTTGTTGTTTACACTTGGTGTTATATCATAACAGTTGTCAGTTGTCCTTACACCAACACATATACAGTCACCTCCTCTATCAAGTATCTTACATTCATACTTGGTGAAAAGAACATTTAGTCCATTGTCCCAAATCTAACTTATGCTGAGTAAATTGGCCTTCAATCCATCAACATACCAAACATCTTCAAACACTGGCAATCCTGGAATGTCCACAGTTCCAATGCCTCTGATCACAAATTTGCTTCCATCTCCAAAAGTGACTGTTCCAATCTTTCCTTCAAAGAGTATTTTGAATAAACCTTTGTTTCCTGTCATATGCCTGGAACAACCACTATCCAAATAACAAAGACAAGAATCACGTTCTTTAAGGCGGTTAAAGCAGTATAACATACATAATTCTTATCACTTATGATTATACCAAAATACTCAAGAAAAGATTTAACAAAAACAACAAAGGGAAAAAACAACAAGTAGACAAGTTGACACATAAGCAAAAAGATTTTTCAAGAATCCACGACAACAGGGGTCAAGGATTAGCTCAGAGATCAAAAAATCTCAAACAAGAGAGCTACCTACTCTGATACCACTTGAACGGTTTTAGACCCCTTAAACCATCCAAATTAACCTAGTTAATTAGCCAAGTGATTAACTTAGTAAATTTATACAATTCTAGGTTATCACAAACATACAATCATATCAAGAATATAAAGCAGCAGAAAAGTAAATAATATAATGATATGATAACCCAGGAAACCACATGGTAAAAACCTGGGGAGGATTTGACCTAGCTATCCTCAAGGTAAACCTGAATCAACTATATGAAAGAATTGAAGTTCATACAAAAGGACTTACAAGCTCCCCGCTTGACTTCCTAATGCTACCCACCAGTAGAACTTACTGACACGACCACGTGCAAGCTCCGAATTCATGGACTCCTTTTTTCTTGGATTCTCCACCAAGTACAAGCACCCACGCTTGTTATTCTTTAAGCTCCAATGGCAGCAACTGAGTTGATCATCAAGGTGTTGAAGTAATCTCTACCTAGAAAATCCTAAGTTTATGTGAAGGAAAGCTCTTCAAGGATCTCACAAGAGATTCACACAAACTGCAAAGTATGAGTAACAATACACTCAGAACAACTTTCAAAAACGTGGCTAGGGTTTTTCCTTTTATACTTAGGGTAAAATTAGAAAACCCAAAACGTTTAATGAGGTAGGGTTAAGTTGGAAAATTCTATAGAAAAACATTCTGCCCGAGATTTGATCGATCGAGTCTAACTTTCGATCGATCGAGCCAGGCCGAAATGCACCAATGCATCTGCAACCACTCGATTCCAACTTTACGTGAATTACACAACTTTGAGCAAGCCTAAACAAGATTAAACATATTGTTTTGATCATGGTTTGCTAACATTACACATTAGAGTTCTAAATATATGAATCCTAAGTCTTTAGAACCTAACAGAATCCAATTAGCAGCGACAAGAAGTATAGCTGGGGTAGTGCAGCACTATGTTAGCTATTTAGACACTTGTGTAAGGCGTTAGAGAAGAAAGCCAAGCAAATTGGCGGTGCACTACTATTGGTACAATTGTGGGCATATGCTAGGTTCCCACAAATATGTCCAGTGATGAGGCATCCACACCAAACACTGCCCCCAGGTCCACTGGCTATTAGGTATGTTGCTTTTGTATACTTATTGTTTACATACACACTACTTTTCCGCATGGAGATTGTGTAAGTAACTAACATAAGGTTATGTATGTGGTGTTTGCTAGATGGAAAGGGACTAAGTGCACCATAGAACATACAATGCACATCTTGAGCGCCTATCGTATGTCACTTGCTTCATTAGGGCCAAATCAAGTATTGTACCTTTGCTGGGAATCACGCTGGCATGTAGTTGTTGTACTTATAATTTGATTGCACTTTTTTAGTTTGGAGTAACACTTTTTAGAGTAGAGATACATATTTGTATTATGTATCATTCCCGTTCTTTACACTTTTTTCTAATTGTATTGTTAATACAGTTGTTTGCCTCTGTTGGATCATGGTAGATTGTGTGGGATGAGAAATTACGTAAAGGTTCACGAGGCATTACATGACAAAGTCTTTACTCGATTATTGTTTGTTGTTAATGGTACACATGACATGTAAGATACCCTCTCCATGATGCACAGTGTGACATGAGTAATGAATTATAGGTTCACGTGGCATTACATGCCAAACTCAGTACGAGGCAATGTGTGACATGTGAAATGAAGCAAAGGTTTATGTGCCATTACATGACAAAGTTTGGTTGGTCTAATAAAATATGTTGTTATTCATAGACATGACATCCTTATAACATGTCCCTACCACCCCCAGTTGACATGAAAACACAAACACTTTGGCGCTAACGACTATTAGATGTGTTCGTAACTTCGCCGAATACGTAAATAGTTTGTTTCAAACCCATCAGCAACGAAGCTTGAATTGGAAATGAGTTCTAGCTCTTCAAAATCACATCATGTAGTGAGAAAAAAGTTTGAATTTGCTTCCATGTGTGCATCATCAAAAATGTCATTAACGCCACTACTACAGACATGCACTAACCACTATGGGCTAACATAGGTTAAAAGGTAGAGAGATTTTATTAACGCTCCAATATACATGTATGATAAACTTGGCAGCGTTAGTCACATCATGGTCGGCGAACCTAGACAACTAGGTGCAAATAACACCATCGTAGAAGCAACCACAAAAGAATAGCCATGGTCAAAATTGTACGAGAAACGATGTGAGTTGGAGGTGTACTATACGTGGCACGGGTTAAGAGTTCCAAAAGCACATTTGGTGCAATTACCTAGAGAGGAATCAACAAATGTATTTGCATGCCTTGAAAGGGAGAACAATCAAATGCAGCAGAGGTTAGACCGTTTCCACGCAATCCAAAAGGCTAGAAAACATCTTAAGGGAAAAGCACAAGAGCGAGCCATCAAGTCCATTAACGAAATTACAAACTTAGAGGATGACGAAGATATTTCAAACTTCTTAGATTCAAGCAACGACAATTTCCAAAAATTTCTACCTACCAACATAAGGCGTTGTTGTTGATGTGTAAAAAAAAGGTGATCGTGCATGCTGAAATTTTGTAAACAGTCGTTATGCTGACTACGACAATACCTTCTACAAGGTTCTATCCATTGTCATTTGCATTTTGCGCGGAGAATTTATGGGAACTTATCTTTTATTATTTCTATCTTGTTGGGTTGCATTTTAATGTTATCCACTAATTAAAACAATAGTCAAATTTTCCAGCATAACATTGAGTTATATGTGTCCTAATTAAAGTTAAATTATTTAAATGACAAATGATGTTTATTCAGTAATATGAAAAATTAGTTCTCACCTATAAACATCCAAACTTGAACTAAATACATCCTCCAAATAACCTGAAAATTTGTTTTTCACCAATATTGAATATTTGCATCAACATTAACAACAAAAAATAAATTAAATCCAATGGCCACTTCAGAATTGTACCTTTTTCTATTAAATCATAATGGATTGTTTGGTAGATCTCCACACATTTCACAAAAAATTGATTTTTGCATCAACTACATATTTGCATCAAGGTTTTCAACAAAATTTAAATTTGATGGATCAAATTTGTCGACAGGAGAAAACTAAGTCATAGATGTGGAATTTGTCTTTTTGGTGAGATCGGAGGAAGAAACTGAGCTGTAGAACTGCTCACAAATATGGGGTTTGTGTTTTAGGTATATACATACTACTTGAGTTTAGAGGACTTGAGTATATACTTAGATAGTACTTGAGTTTAATGAACTTGAGTACTGTGTAGTTCTCTTATTATATTGCTCGATGATCAAGTCCTCAAGTTATGTCAACATATAACTCGAGTTCCACAAGCTTGAGTTCAAGGTGGCATTTTTAATTAATAAAATTTCAGCTCAGCCACTGTCACAATGGCAAACTGAAGTGGAACTCGAGTTCGTGGAACTGGAGTTCGTAGAATTCGAGTACCATGGGAAATTCAATTTTCTTAAAGTCGAGTACCCAAAAGTGGTAGATCTTTACATATTTTCAAAATAGTGATAGATTGATATATATTTCGGTAAACAGTGAACTTTGGCCACTTTGGCCTTTCTTTACTATGGAACTTTATTTTCAAGACTTGACAATGGCTTAAGCGCTGAACTCTCCCTTGACACGTGAAGCTGCTATTGGGGTTAGAAGACTCAAAAGGCTCAAAGCATTTCCTTTAGTGTCTGAAAGTCAAAATGACCAATATAGGTCACAAAGTAGGGCAACCACTTAAATGCACAAGATTGTGCTTCCACCAAATTCACTCAGTTGAAAACAAAGCAGCTATTTGTTGCTGCTGATGGCTCCTTGATCTTCACTAAGAAATATGAACTTTTCATTCTTACTAATAGAAGTATGATTAATCATACGTTATAGCACAATAAGCTGGGAACCAAGTTTCATACAGCTGAAATTACTAGTTAGAATCTTAATATTCCCTGTATGATTAATCATAACGGATAATACAATAAACTGGAAATCCCTATCATGGAGCAGAAGTCATTAGTTAGAATCATCCTCTTTATTACAAAAAAAGGTGGTATTAAATACAACACGATATTCTCATGTTCATTGAAAAAACTAATCATCTAAGATGTAACACAAAAAAGTACTTATAGATATGACATTTTCAATAGTACGCTGCAAAAGCAAGGCCTCCAGTGTGTTAAGTCTACTCACTCTGGCTGCTGAACACATAATTGCATCTTGTGACACAATGTTAGATGGGTACTACCTCTTGGTGGAGCCTAATATTGAAATCAGCAGTCCTGCTGCAAACATATACGAATTACCAAGTCACATGATCATACCAGTAATCATCTAATGTAATTCAGAATTTGGTTTACATTTTATTCAATATTCGCAAATGAATATTACCTCTAACGGCCGTTAAGACGATGGCTTCAGCCTCGGAAAGCAACTCCATCACCCTGGTTGGGCTGCTGTTCCTGTGCAGGACTATCCGTCTCTGCCTGCTCTGTAGGGCTTGGTCCATTTCTGTTGAGACGGTAGCTTCTTCCTCGGAATGCAACTCCGGCAGATGGATCACGCTGCACTGGGGTATTCATTTGTGTTCCCTCACCCCATAATGCAACTAATTTGTGACTGGAGAGTCATTAAGGATAATACAATTATTTCACAACAAGTCTCTAACCTTCAATAAAATAGTTGATGCCCAAATATTGTCCCAATTGGTATTTTTCTCAAATTCTTTTTCATTATATAACCTCAAATCTTTGCCAGAAGAAAAAAATCACAGATCAGGATGTTGGCTATGCTTCATTATTTCATGATATAAAATCTGCTATAGTGCAAAAAACTATGTTAAACCAGTGTTAGATCTATTAGTGCCCAAGGGCCCAAACTTCTTGTGTACTCCACACTTTTGTAAGCTTGTACTTGCAGGATAAGTGACCTGATCCTACTAAGACTAGAATAGGGTTAGACTAGGATTTTTTTTTTTTTTTTAATAAATAAATAATCTTTTATGTATACTCGATTTTCCATGTAGAATTTAAATCATTAATCTTTTTTTCTATTAGAGCAGTCTGCATGGAACAAAACGATACCAGATACCCAATTTCCTTGATTCTTGATAGCCAAAACTACAGTCAATGGGCCTATGCTATGAAAAGATCCATCAAGGGTGTCTCTTATGGAGATATATTAATAGAGAGGTTCCTAAACAAGTCAAATTGGAACATTACTTTACTCTGATGGTTAGAGACTGCACATGACATATGGAACTTCCTAGCGCAGCGCTGTCAAACAACTGTTCTTGTTCATCAATATCAATATATGACCACTATTCATTGCATGCAACAAGAAAAGGGCCAATCCATTGCTAAATTTATTTCATAAATGTCTAACATTCAGGATCAAACTAATTTCTTTTCAGCTAAAACGGGATAGTTTCAAGGATGTCGAGAGATTCCTCTAGTATCGAGATTCCTATCCTCAAACACAATTTCTGATGGCACTTGATGATGATTATGAGCCTGTTTGAGCATCTCTCTGACATCGTGATTCACTTCCTACACTTGACGGTACAATCAAGGAATTGATAATATGTAGAAACATGCAAGAAGACAGCTCAAACACAACCTATAATTCTATTCTAGTTGTTCCACCCTCACTACCTCAATTATGTGAACTTGGACAACGTAGAATCCTCACACAAGGAATTGGGATAGGCCATATACTGGGAGTTCTATTAGAGCTTTCCTCTCTTCATCTTCCACCCCACTTGCTCTCCACTGCTGCCACTGCACCTAATACCTCTGAGTCCATACATATACGACACTTAAAATTAGGTCATGCCTCACTCTAGTGGTCACTTAGGTTAGGTCAAGTCCAAGTCTTTTCATTGTATATCATGTAAATTTGGAAAATAATTTGCTTTACCTTCTAAGTGAATGTCTTTCATATCCTCCATTTGATCTTGTCCATATCAAGAACATGTGAATGATGAAACAAGAAGCCTAATTTGCTATGTAGCAAGTGGTTATGTAACAAGGTGATGTGTGCATCAAACATCTTTGTTTATCATGCATTTTTTCGAGTCTCCAACATATAATGGTTTATGGTTCAAAACTTGCTGCCTCCTTGGCATACAGCAACACAGACACATAGGTCTGTTATTGGGAGTTGTGAAATTCTCCACAAGTTTTTGGAGAAATACAATTTTAAACTATGACGATTCAAATATCTATATATCCTACCAGAAAAGCGAAAGAAATTCATGAGAACGAGGTTTAAGAGGTTTCGAATATAAGTTAAATGCACAGTTAAAATAAATAAAAACAATAGAAAGGATACACCCAAAGAGGGGTCTTCAAGATGAATTTTCCCACAGCAAGAGGATGAAGCACTGTTAGGAAGTAATATAAATGTCCCGCAACTATCCCTAGAATGTCTGTCTTCAAAGAATTTCCAAGTATCAAACTGAGTGCTAGCATTGCCCAAGGAAGATAGAATCCCTACAGTTAAAAAAATAAATAAAAATAACCAGCCTCTTAGATTCCTTTCAATTTCTGAATATATAATAAACTTCATAAATGTCATGAATAGCCTTTTGTTATGTTGACTCTATTGCATAACACAAAGCCAGAGGCGGACAATGGCAGGGAGTACAATTGTACATAAGATATAACTTAAACAAAGAAATATTCTACCTGAATGCTTGGAACTACCAAAAGAAAAAAAAAAAAAAAAAAAAAATCTTGGTGGAGCCTAATATTGAAATCAGCAGTCCTGCTGCAAACATATACGAATTACCAAGTCACATGATCATACCAGTAATCATCTAATGTAATTCAGAATTTGGTTTACATTTTATTCAATATTCGCAAATGAATATTACCTCTAACGGCCGTTAAGACGATGGCTTCAGCCTCGGAAAGCAACTCCATCACCCTGGTTGGGCTGCTGTTCCTGTGCAGGACTATCCGTCTCTGCCTGCTCTGTAGGGCTTGGTCCATTTCTGTTGAGACGGTAGCTTCTTCCTCGGAATGCAACTCCGGCAGATGGATCACGCTGCACTGGGGTATTCATTTGTGTTCCCTCACCCCATAATGCAACTAATTTGTGACTGGAGAGTCATTAAGGATAATACAATTATTTCACAACAAGTCTCTAACCTTCAATAAAATAGTTGATGCCCAAATATTGTCCCAATTGGTATTTTTCTCAAATTCTTTTTCATTATATAACCTCAAATCTTTGCCAGAAGAAAAAAATCACAGATCAGGATGTTGGCTATGCTTCATTATTTCATGATATAAAATCTGCTATAGTGCAAAAAACTATGTTAAACCAGTGTTAGATCTATTAGTGCCCAAGGGCCCAAACTTCTTGTGTACTCCACACTTTTGTAAGCTTGTACTTGCAGGATAAGTGACCTGATCCTACTAAGACTAGAATAGGGTTAGACTAGGATTTTTTTTTTTTTTTTAATAAATAAATAATCTTTTATGTATACTCGATTTTCCATGTAGAATTTAAATCATTAATCTTTTTTTCTATTAGAGCAGTCTGCATGGAACAAAACGATACCAGATACCCAATTTCCTTGATTCTTGATAGCCAAAACTACAGTCAATGGGCCTATGCTATGAAAAGATCCATCAAGGGTGTCTCTTATGGAGATATATTAATAGAGAGGTTCCTAAACAAGTCAAATTGGAACATTACTTTACTCTGATGGTTAGAGACTGCACATGACATATGGAACTTCCTAGCGCAGCGCTGTCAAACAACTGTTCTTGTTCATCAATATCAATATATGACCACTATTCATTGCATGCAACAAGAAAAGGGCCAATCCATTGCTAAATTTATTTCATAAATGTCTAACATTCAGGATCAAACTAATTTCTTTTCAGCTAAAACGGGATAGTTTCAAGGATGTCGAGAGATTCCTCTAGTATCGAGATTCCTATCCTCAAACACAATTTCTGATGGCACTTGATGATGATTATGAGCCTGTTTGAGCATCTCTCTGACATCGTGATTCACTTCCTACACTTGACGGTACAATCAAGGAATTGATAATATGTAGAAACATGCAAGAAGACAGCTCAAACACAACCTATAATTCTATTCTAGTTGTTCCACCCTCACTACCTCAATTATGTGAACTTGGACAACGTAGAATCCTCACACAAGGAATTGGGATAGGCCATATACTGGGAGTTCTATTAGAGCTTTCCTCTCTTCATCTTCCACCCCACTTGCTCTCCACTGCTGCCACTGCACCTAATACCTCTGAGTCCATACATATACGACACTTAAAATTAGGTCATGCCTCACTCTAGTGGTCACTTAGGTTAGGTCAAGTCCAAGTCTTTTCATTGTATATCATGTAAATTTGGAAAATAATTTGCTTTACCTTCTAAGTGAATGTCTTTCATATCCTCCATTTGATCTTGTCCATATCAAGAACATGTGAATGATGAAACAAGAAGCCTAATTTGCTATGTAGCAAGTGGTTATGTAACAAGGTGATGTGTGCATCAAACATCTTTGTTTATCATGCATTTTTTCGAGTCTCCAACATATAATGGTTTATGGTTCAAAACTTGCTGCCTCCTTGGCATACAGCAACACAGACACATAGGTCTGTTATTGGGAGTTGTGAAATTCTCCACAAGTTTTTGGAGAAATACAATTTTAAACTATGACGATTCAAATATCTATATATCCTACCAGAAAAGCGAAAGAAATTCATGAGAACGAGGTTTAAGAGGTTTCGAATATAAGTTAAATGCACAGTTAAAATAAATAAAAACAATAGAAAGGATACACCCAAAGAGGGGTCTTCAAGATGAATTTTCCCACAGCAAGAGGATGAAGCACTGTTAGGAAGTAATATAAATGTCCCGCAACTATCCCTAGAATGTCTGTCTTCAAAGAATTTCCAAGTATCAAACTGAGTGCTAGCATTGCCCAAGGAAGATAGAATCCCTACAGTTAAAAAAATAAATAAAAATAACCAGCCTCTTAGATTCCTTTCAATTTCTGAATATATAATAAACTTCATAAATGTCATGAATAGCCTTTTGTTATGTTGACTCTATTGCATAACACAAAGCCAGAGGCGGACAATGGCAGGGAGTACAATTGTACATAAGATATAACTTAAACAAAGAAATATTCTACCTGAATGCTTGGAACTAAAAAAAAAAAAAAAAAAAAAAAAAAAAACTTGAGAACATAGACTTCATTATTTATGATTATGGGTAGAAGTATTGATGGAAAGTTTGGTGACACTACACAAAATAAAATGCAGGCCAAAAATAGTGAGCACACTTAATTGGGACTGCAACACCATGATTTCAAGGTTAACCAGGCAAAATTTGAGAGACCATATTTTTTCTTTGGTTAAAATCTTCAAGGTGGTACCTCTTTATGGGCCATACCTCACTCATGATGCATTTTTAAGGGTCTCTAATAATGAAATCTACAAGAACCAAAAGTACAGCAATTCATGCATAAAAATATTCATTTCCCTTTTTTGCACGTACACACTCCAACTGCATAGGTACAAAAATAGTAATTAAAGAAAAAAATGACAAAAAGATAGTAACAAGTATGGCAAAAAAGAGCAGGAGAAAATTTTATATGCAGCCAATTGGTTGTGCAGGAAAAGGTAGAAATGAAGTTACAAATGTTGTCTCAAGCCTTCTTTGATTGATAATCCAGATGCACATTGAAGCTTTATAGCGTGGTGGTGCAGATACTGCAAGTTCTAGATATCAACCTATTTTATAGAACACTAAGTAGACTCATATTAAATGTTACAGAAACAAGGAGGTCTAATTTCAAAGTCTATATACAGAAAAGCAGTCGCATGCTTATATTATTCCAAATGCTAGGATAACTAAAGCAGGACAGTGGAGAGAAAGATTAAACAAGACTGGTAGAAGCATACCTTCAATGACACAAGACCATAAATGTTTATTTGTGCATTTGGAAACTCACGGCTCCAAACATAGACAAGCATAAATACTAAGGAACCTCCCATGAATGGAGACCATAGATATGGAACAGCAGCCATCACCTAAGATCAAGTAACACCCTTGTCATTATTTTCATGATATTTTGATTAGTATTGGGGGATTTTGGTTCACTTGTTTTGATATTGTGTTAACATATTATGTGAGGAAATTTCTTCTAAATTTTCACAAATAATGCTTGTCAAATAAATATAGAAGGATTTATCATCTATACCACTGGATGTCTTGATTTTGCATAATCATTCTCCATACAAATTGCAAAATTCATTTCTAAATTGGGAAAGAGTTGTATCATTTATAATTATTTATTAGGTACTTAATACTTTTGGAATTCTACATCTCCAAACATATTATTTCAATTTTTACTAGTTCACCAATTATATCTGGCATCTCTTGACAAACCTGCTTGACACCCTATTTTTCTGTTCTTTCCTTGACAGTTACTCAGTTTGTCATTCGAAAAGAAACAAAAGGTTTCCAATCCCAATGCTTCCTTAGTTTTCCACCATAGAGCTAAAAGCTGTCTGATAAATTCATGTTGCAGCATTTGGTAAATCATATGGCAGATCAATATACCCAAATTTTACCACCAATTAGCATACATGCTCATAGTTAAGTTAATGTTACTGGGGAAAAAAACTGTAAATATAAGATGAGTTTTTTCTTACTTACAAGAAGTGATAGGGCTCCAAAGACAAACATCCATACATAGTCTGCTGTTCTCTTGTCAAAGGGTCCTCTCTCAAGTGAAACACCATATCTTGCTCTATGCAAATCAGCATGACAGTATTTCAAATTTTTAATATCACTTTGGAACATAGTCTACAGATTGTAAACCTTGCATAACTTTTAGTCTTGAAAGTCAATGATCATAAGTGAATGATAGGGACTGAAAAAGATATGTATGTACAGGCATCAATTGGATGAATAATGGCTTAATACAAATGTGGATCATCATTTAAAGCCTGATATTTTATCTATTGGATAATTTCAATTAACAATGGTTTTTCCAAAACATTCTTTCTTACCACCTTAACCCAAATTTCATAGTAAATGTAATATGATATGGTTTAAGGGGGTAGATAGAGTCAGATATCTTACATCAATAACAGACGAAATCCAAAGGAAACTGAAAATGGCCCAAGAAAGAAGAAATTCGTAATAAGCCTCCAAACCTGCACTATATACAAAAATTAACAATCGGACATAGGCAGAGAATGAACTCTCAAGTTTTAACTTATTACAACATGCTCTTCGCAAAACAAAATGAGCAAAATGAATTTAATCTCATGAATTACTACAGATTGGACAAATTTGGCAACTGAACTTGTTTACCTGAAAACGTTTTAGTACAAGGCCATAAATTAATGCTATATTGTAAGGATTATAAAGATCCAGATAGAGAGCAGATGTGGTAATCAAGCATGCCACTCCATAGAACTTGCTTACAGGTGGGAGAGATCGATAGTATCTGAAATAATTTGTGAAAAAATCAGCTTATTTAAGTTGCAAAGAGGTTATAGAAATTCATGAAGTATCAAAATTGCAAGCCTTGATATAATTCAAGAGCTGGTTGAGGTTTTTTTTTAATGAGTCCAAAAGTAGATAGTCAGAAACTAACATGAACAAATAGATACATGACTTGGAGCAAGCGCAAGAGATATTGCATGCTTCTGAACCACCTCAAATTATTAAGACATTATTATTAGACTGAGGGGCATCTGGTTGGTTTGGAATGAAATCCACAACAAAATAAGATTATAGATTGAAGAAAAGAAAGAAAGAAATTTTATTTTCTTGCATAAAATGATTAACACTATTTTTATGTAAGAAAATTAACCAAGAGCCATTGTGTAACATTCAACTAACTGCACGCAAATCAACAAAAGGTCATATAAGCATATGATCATGGAAATGTTTGTGTGTTTGTGCAAGTATAAGAAGGAAAGAGATGGTTACTCTGCTGGTGCAGCCATTGCACAGAATGGTTCTCTTATGTCAAGGTAGTGTGATGGTGGTGGAAAGGATGGTTTTAGATTGAAAGACTATGTAATGACTAATAACAAGAATATTGGATATGCATTGCATTGGTCTTCAACAATAGAAAATACTAGCATAAAGTATAATCCAATGGACTGACACTTCAAAGAGAAAGACTTAGGAGCCTGCGGAAACTTCAAAGTCAAGAAAATAATTTTCTAAGTCTTTCCACTTAATGACCACTAACTCTAACACTGCTCATAGTGCCAAGAGAAGTTGGGAGGAAAAAGTCAGCATTTGGATTTTCTTCTTGTCTCATAAAGTTGGATTGAACCAGGGGCTATAATATGTCAAGGTCACTCAATATCACTTGCATTAACGTAGCGTCTGGGTTAACATGAATGTCTATTCCAATTTCCAACAATAGTTCCAAAGGTGATTGGCTTCTCACTGAAGCATCCAATGATTTGTGTTTGTTTGTGACAGCAATTTAATGTGTCCTTTTGGGACTCAATTGAGTTAAAACTTAAATTTTCAAAATTCATATGATATAATGGGCTGTGAATCAAATTAAGTTTCCCTATGAGCATAGGCTTTCTGCTCAATATAAAACTTCTTATTGTTCATCAGTTTTTATTGGACCCCTCTCTTTCTCTCTCTCTCTCTCTCTCAGTTTTTATGGATTATATATTTATAATCAATAAATATATAAAAATTTACAAACAAAATCAAACAGCAGCAAGTACTTCAAATAATATGAAGATCATAGGAATATCCGTTCATATGAACTAATTCATATACTGATTCAAAGATCTCCTCCATTAACTATTGGATTTGGAGATCATGGACTTGATAGAGGTGATTAATATAATTTAAAAAAAATTTCCACATATTTATCGAATGTCTTCGAAATAACCATCTGCACACTGTGTGTAACAGAAATTAAATCCTTTACTTTAGGCATGGAAATTGAAAAACTCTTGAGGTTCAGAAAATTTTATACGAAACATAAGTTACATAACTTTCTCCCTCTTTCTCTTTATTATGGTATGCCCAAGCAAGCTGAATCGTGAGAATATATATAAAATTTTCAATGTATTTTTTGGGTGTCCACTATTGCGATGTTGTGGTTTTGGCTACAAACTAACTGCTAAACACACACACACTTTAATTACGCTCTCTCATCAAGCTCAAACACATTATTTTTTAATGGAAAGAAAAACATCATGATTATTGATGAGGATTTACTTTCATAATTTACTAGTAAGTTGCCCGTGCGATGCACGGATAATTTTATGATATTTTATATAAAATAATTTTGAATAATGTTGTACATAAATTATAAAGAAAAAGTAAACTAAATTAGAGCAAAGAAACTTATACATTTTGAGATATTAAAAATTGGTTTAGTAGCTTTACTGCATATTTGTAGCCTTCTTAAGGTAAGATTTTTTTTTTTTTTAAATCATGAAATCAAAAATAAATGCAAAAGAGTAATGGGACCATGAAATAAACTAATTTGTATTGTGTTTATGTATTTCATACTATGAAATAAAAGTATACCCAACTCTCTGACTATCTTCCACTCATCAATAATGCGACATTAAGACATGGGTGGGCAAGTGTATATGCATATGTCTTATAGACGATTTAAAATTAAATCATAGTTAAATATGACTTTACATTGTACACCAAATATTCTCTCTACTTATATACCCAAAACAAAAACTAACTAACCAAATTACCTAACCTAAATCATATTTAAGCCCCTAATTTAAAAAGAAAAAAAGATTACCCATAGTGGTTTCGGTATCTTGATCGTGGTGGGAGATTAGTATAACGGAAGTGGTGATCCTTCAAATTCCTCTTTCTCTCTCTTTCAAATGTTTTGTTAGTTTCAGGTCTTTTATTTTGGTAATATATAGTAAAATAATGCTTTTTATTTAACAATCCACAACATTTTTGTGTCTCTCTATCTCTCTTTAGAGTATTATCTTGTTAGTTATTACTATTAGCCCTTACTTTTTTTTTTCTTTAAAAAAAAAAATTTTTTTTTTTTTTTTTTTTTTTCTAAAACAATGGGTGTGCTAAAAGACATGAAGAATAGTGAAAGGTGTGGTGTAAGTTTAGGCAATTAATGAGATAACAGTAAAATAAGATAATGTGAACTTTTGGGTAACCAAAAAAAAAAAAAAAAACTTAATAAAAGAGGTAAAAAAAAAAAAAAGGCTAAATGCAAAAATTAGAATGTCATTTGACAGGACCTCATGCACTCTCGCATGAGGTCTTTGAGAGAGAGACATTTTGTAACTACAATATTCCTCCAATTTTTTTTATTTTTTTATTTTTTTAACTCAGTCCTTGAACTGAATAATTATAATGGTTATGTGTGTGCAATTTATAACTATTGTTTCACTGCATATTTATAGCCTTCTCAAGATAAAATTAATTTGCAAAAGAAAAACAGGATCGTGAAAATCAAATAATTTGTGTTGTGTTCACATATTTAATACTATGAAATAATAGTATGTCCAATTTTCTCATTGTCTTCCACTCATTGATAGTGCGACATTAAAACATGGTTGCAAGTATGTATGCACATGTCTTATAGATGATTTAAAACCATGATAGAATATGACTTTACATTGAATATCAAATATTCTCTTTACTTCTATACCCAAAACAAAAATTATCCAACCAAATTACCCAAATCTAAATCATATTTAATCTCCTAATTTAAAAAGAAAAAAAAAATAACCATAGGGGTTTCGGCGTCTTGATGGTGGTGGGAGGCCAATATGACGGAGGCGACGTCTCCTCAAATTTCTCTTTTTCTCTCTTTCAAATGTTTTGTCAGTCTCGGGTCTTTTATAGTAAAACAATGCATTTTATTTAACAATCCACAATATTTTTATGTCTCTCTATCTCTCTCTAAGGCCTTATTTGGTTAGTTATTACTATTAGTCCTTAATTATTTATTTATTTTTTGCATTTTTTAAAATATTAAAATGGTGAGTATGCTAAAAGACATGAAAAAGAGAGAAATGCGTGATGTAAGCTTAGGCAATTAATGAGAGACTAATGAGATAACAACAAAATAAGTTAATGTAAACTTTTGATTAACAGTAAAAAAAACTTAATGAAAGAGGTAAAAAAAAATGCTAATTGCAAAATTAGAGCGTCACTTGATAAGACCTCATGCACTCCTGCATGAGATCTCTGCTTATATATATATATATATATATTTATATTTATATTGCTGATTATTCCTTTATAACTTCTAATCACTCATCAACATGAGTCTCAAAAAACTTTGTGATAAAACTTTATCATACGTACAAAATAAGTATAGATTTTTTATCTATTTTTTTTAAAGGATATTACTATTGTGTTCATCCTTACAAGAATTTAAGCATAGATTAAATTTTCATTGTTTTTGACAATTTTTCTTTGATTCCTTTATAATTTATATATTGTGTTGGTTTAAATGAATTTTTTCTCAAGCTTTTAGAGGATGGACTTTAGATAAGATGTTTAACTTTTATATGCCAAGCATTGATTATAAGCCTTGTACATGGAACAAATAGAGATAAGAAATTAAGAATATGGTCAATTTTCTCTCTTGCCAAAAGTCCGACTTATTTTAGGTGGAAGTTTCCTTGATTATTACTTGTATACAAAATTCCAGGATCATTAAATTGGAATAGGTCCCTTACTAACCTAACCAATTGGAATATGATGAAATTTCTTCCCATCCACACTAAACATTGTGTACACTCCAAATTTTTTCTGCATCTCATAATGATACATTGTTGATAGGTGTCATCCAAGTCCAACATGATTGAGAGTTGTAATTAATACTATAGTCCAAAAGCTTTATTATTCAATACTTTGCGAGAAAAATTAAACACTCATTTGATATAACAGGAGACTATGGAATTTGACGCTGTATACACTGGGGTTTGTTCTTGATGTTGTGAAATTGCTGTAGGTACTAAAAACTCTAGTTTGATTAGTTGGCACGTAATGTTCTTTAATCATGAAAAATCTACAATGGAAAACTTTTGTGTTCCTACAATAAATGTTTTGGAGAGAAAATTGTTAGTCCCTCATCCCATTGGGACCCTTCTATTTATACAAAGGAAAAATGGTCTAATATTCCTAAGTGTGACTTAGTTATATGGAATTTTTGTGCAAATGTGACTAGATTTCTTTTAAAATTTTAATTATAATTTTAAACTCTAATTTGGTTATTTTTATATGATTTCATATGTTCTTAAATAATCTGAATGCTATTTCAATTTGTGCAAATTATAGAACATAGAATTGGTAATTTAGCAACATAGGCATAGGAGAAGGCATGTAGTGGTCTAGGACGAGTAGGCATTTAGTTATAAGGGAAGAGGAGTAGGCATAAACATAAGAAAACCTTTGGATGGAGGAATAAGGAAAACAAAGAGTTTTTGATGATTAACATCCCTCTATCTTATCTATTAGTCTTATTTATTACTAATTAAAATCTATTGAGTTTAGTAAATAACTAATGTGGCATCTAATAAGTGTAATAAATTAAGAATGATGTATTTTATTTCAAAAAAAAAAATCAATTATCTTTTCAAAGAGAGTGCCACTTGGCAAAACCTTATGCTCTCCTGCATGAGGTCTTTACTTATATATATATATATTGATTGATAAGCTGCTCATAATATATGAATGAAAGCTTTTGCATTAATTAATCACAAGGCATCAGCTGAATATATCATTGATTAAATGAAAATTTTGGGTGAATATATTACATAACGTTATAAGGTCCATGTATTAAATTTCGAGTAATACTACAGCTACAAACTATTTTATAACATTTTTACAAACTATTAATATAACAAGTTCTTATTAGTTCTAATATGAGTCCACCATTAACATCATATTTATGTTTATCAATAATTATTTGAAAATCACTAAAGCCACATCAGCAGTTTGTAAAAATATTGTAAAATAGTTTGTGTATTTAGCATTACTCTTAAATTTCAGCTCAAAATAATCTCATGTAAGGTGGCGCATCTATAAATATTAGAGCGTTATATCTTTATTAGATTTTCCTTAACTCCAAAGTTATTGAATTTGGCTTTGGGGTGAATTGTCAATTTAATTTGTTTTAGTTTATAATTGTATCTGATACATTAGCAAACACCAATATACGTCTAGGACTTAAATATAAGGGAGACAATTTCGTACCGGAGGCCATTTTGATTTGGGGAAAGGAATGAAATATTTCGATACCAGTTAATATTAGTGTACTGTTTCAAAATTACTATTATATATATATATAACAGTAATTCTCTTTTCTTTTTCTTTTTTTCTTTTTTTTCCTTTTTTTTTAGTGTTATAATGTTTAAAAGTGATATATAATAACCGTGAGTATTTTGTTTTTTAAGAAAAGAGGTAAAGTAACATAGAATAATGCTTAAAATGAGATAAAAATGAAAAATTATTGAATACTCTTGGGAGTACCATAAATGCGTACTCTCTTCTCTCACATGAATTGTGGGTCCCACCATAAATTTAATTAGTGAGACCTACAATTATGTAAGAGATGGAAGTACACATTTATGGTACCCTGGGAGTACTCCAGAATTACCTAGTAGAGATAGTGTCCTAAGTTTTAGGCTGAATTGAGAAGATAAAAGAAAAAACCTAAAACTTAGTAATAGTAAATTACTCTTTTAACCAGTTTGTGTTTTTTAATTTAAAATTATTTAACTAAATGGTAGGGTATTTTAGAGAGTTAAAGAATTTGTGTAAAGGTATTTAGTACGCAAAAATTTGAAACCCAAATAGGGAATCTTGTTATTATCTATCTATCTATAATATTAATAAGAGGATTTCCCTGTTTTATTTTCAATTTTTGGCGTATCAAAATATCTCCATACAAATTTTAAAATAATATACCCTTTAGTTTAATTTTTTTCCCACAAAAAAAAAGGCTAAAATAATAATACTATCTCAAGTATAAAAGGGAGGGGGGGGGGGGGGGGGAAGGGGGGGGGACCGTTATTCTCACCACCCATTTGTGTTCAAATGTCTGATTCCTATATGTATTTGTTATCTATTTAAATTCAAATTCGTCAATTATCTTTATCCAAAAAAAAATTCCTAAATTTTTGTTATTTAAATTCTATACAATTATCACATATCCCCATTTATCCACACTAACGTATATCATCTTTCTTTTGTTCAAATCTCAAATTTTTTTACTTATCACAATTCTTATCCCAATCAATAAATTCAAATGTTCCATTATGTTTCTACTTTTTATGATTCTCTATCTGATTTTTAAACATTATTCCACGTTACTTTACCTCATTCTTTAAAAAAATAATAAATACACATGGTTATATATATATATATATATATCTCTTTTAAGAATTATAACACTAAACCAAAAAATAAAAAATAAATAAAAAAGAGCATTATTGCACACACTGTGCGTGTGTGATGACTCTAGTACAATTAATAATGTGATTCTCTGTTTGGGTTTCAACATTTTGCGTACTAAAATACCCTCACATAAATTCTTAAACTCTCTAAAATACCCCTATATTTTAGTTAAATAATTTTAAATTAAAAAAAAATACAAACTGGTTAAAAGAGTAATTTATTGTTCATAAGTTTTAGGTTTTTTCATTTATCTTCTCCATTCAACCTAAAATTTAGGACACTATTTCTATCTTATTTTTAAACATTATTCCATGATACCTTACCTCTTTCTTAAAAAAATATATATAAACAATTATTTATATATCACTTTTAAACATTATAACACTAAAAAAAAAAAACATTATTGCACTTGCAAAGCGCATGTGATGAGTCTAGTATAAGTATAAATTTATTAATTTTTATATTTATCAAGTATCCACATAGAATTTAAAATTCATATATTTTATAAGCCTACATACATTATCCAATATATTAGCTTAATTAACATGTTTTTCCACACACACACACACACATACACACAATTCAAATTTTTAAGATTAAAAAAAAAATTATTGTACCAGCCAAAAAGTCAATGCCAACCGAAACACCGAAAATTTGCCCGATACATGCCGATACAACCTGATGTTTTTTTTGGTACATTTTAGAGGAGTACTAATACCAGTTTAATTGCTGGGACGGTATGTTCTTCGATATGGCCAGTGCCGATACGATATTAACTTCCCCCGCTTAAATCTTCCCTCCCATGTTATAACTATCAAATTGAATTAAAAAGAGAAATTCATTAGGTAAAAAAAATAAATTAAAATCCACTAAAATATAAGATAGCTTTAAGTTGATAAATGGAACACCCTTTCCAAATAACAATAATATTTTAACAATTTCATTAGTTGCCCGGTTTTAAAAGAATGTGTGACACTAGTATCTCGAGTTTCTAAAACTCGAGATTTAATTAGAACTCGAGTTTCTAAATCTCGAGTTCAATGTTTTTGTACCACCCTTAGCTAGACAAAATTGCCATGTGGAGCCACATAGAAATCGAGTTTATAAGACTCGAAATCTGCAGTACAAAAACAAATCCACAACACTTTCAAACGGCTCATTACTAAATCCTCAAAGTTCAAACTCACTCACTCGAACACCCTTTCGCTCCACCCTCTCAAACTCACTCACTCACTCATTCACTCTCAAGCAATCGTAGTCTAGTGCTAAAGCAAAATCGTAGCCCACTGTCACGAAGGTAGTCACTCTCAAGCAATCGTAGCCCATTGTCAATGCCATTCGTAGCCCACCATGTCGAAGGTACTCTCTCTTTCTTCTCAATACTTTGTCGTTTTTGCTTCTTAGATTCCTCCGTCTCTCTCTCTTTCTCCAATTTTAGATTTTGGAATTTCATGATGTGACCTAGGGTTTTTCGTTTTTCAATTTCGGATCTTTTTGGGTTTAAAAAAAAAAAAAAAAGTGTGTTTTTTGTTGTTGGTGTTCTGAGAATATGGTTATGTTTTGGCAATGACATTAGTTTATATGTGATTGTTAGAATTGAAAAAAAATTGTAGTTATTTGTCTCACAAAAAACTGTAGTTAGTCAGGGATTAATATGCTTGTGATGTGCTCAAAGAGTTACAGCCCAGATTCTCCGAAACATTGAAAATTTTAAACATACTTGTATTAAACTGACACTTACTACGTGTGGGTGGAAGGTTTTGAAGATATATGTCCTTTAGAGACAATATAAATCCGTATAGAGGCTACGTAATAATGGTTAGATGCTTTCATATGTAGACTGACATCGATAAGAAAAATCAGCCAATTTTGCTTGCCTTTAAATTAATAAATCGCCTGTATTGCCTCTGCATTTCCTGAGTTTTTGTGTATGAATTGGTGATGAAAGAACCGAGGATATATTTTATAACCTGTATTGATCACTTCTCATTCTTTTATCTAATACTGAATTTTTACCAGTCAGAGGTCCTCGTCACTAAATATAAATTTCAGTCTTGAATGTGCAAATCAAAGGCAAGATTAGGTGCAGTGTTATTGTTTAATGTCATAATTATATCAGATAAAAGTAGATTTGATGCTTGCAGATACAATTCAGTCGTTAAAAGTTGACTGCCACTTTTTCTCTCACTACTTTCTAGTCAAGTGGAATGGTGGTATTTGCAGGAAATTAGCGGCTGAGATCTAGATAAGTCTGGTTCTTTGAGAGTGGTAGGAGGAGATATTAATAAATAAAGGCGAGAGAGTTGGCAAAATAGCACAAGATTAGATTGGGTATCTTTACATCCTATCAAACTTGAGTTAAATGGAACATTTAAACCTAAGATTTTGGGTGATGCAATGATTTCAAGGTTTCCACTTTTAGGGAAAAATTGGCGTTTGCTCCTAATTTACAAACTATACAACAAAATACCCATATTTTGAAAGTATTTAACAAAATGCCCTTATTTTTTAAACTCGATTTTAACAAAATCGAGTTACATGTGGAACTCAACATTAACAATGTTGAGTTCTATGTATCCTTTGCCACTTAAATTTTTTTTGAAAATTTAAGTGAAACTCTACATTGCTAATGTCGAGTTCCACTTAAAATATACATATAACTCGATTTTGAAGATATCGAGTTTTACATAAAACTCAATTTTGTTAAAATCGAGTTTAAAAAATAGTGACAGTTTGCTAAATAGTTTTAAAACATGGGCATTTTGCTGCATAGTTTATAAATTAGGGGCAAATGCCCATTTTCCCCTCCACTTCTATAGAAACACTTGGGTATTTTAAAGAAAAAAATGCAGCTGATGAGGTTAGGATATTTCAAAAACAAAGTCAGTAGAATCTTATCTCTATTTGGGGGGATCTGAAAATCTCTGCCGATTGGAACAGATATCTATAAAAATTTTCCACTTTAGTGAAGGATATGAAGGTGAGATGTACCTGTAATGCATAGAACACAACCACCAAGAGCTGACCATGCATCTGTGCTGTTCCTCTTGAAGAATAAATAGATATAAACTGGGTTGAATGCCCTTACAACAGTAATATCATACTTGACTACATTGTAAATTCCAATAGATGCCAGAGAAAAGAACCACAAAGCAAGTACAGGAGCAAACAGGAAACCAACTTTACCGGTCCCAAACTGCTGTATGCTAAACAAACACACAAGGATCACGATTGAAATAACAACTACAGCACCTGAAAAAGAAACCAATCAGATTATAAACTATCCTGTTCAAAATGCTAATATTGGTCTGTCACTCACATCTCTTCATTAGTTATAGTCTATAGAAAAAGAAAATGCATCAATCAGATGGTTTAAAATGCATACGCTAATTAGTCTTAAAGCTGTATCATGTAATGCGGTGACTAATTAGATTGTTCAGGCAGTTCAGCATAATGCAGTGTGGTCACCAAGTGATCCATGTTGACAGGAATCAAATTTATACGTTAAAGAGATATAACAAAAGACATCACTGTCAAAGTCATGCTGCTCCAAGGAAAAATGTCCAACAAATCAATCTCCACCAAAAAATTGATGCATTTACAAAGTTCTTTATGATTTATGAGATATCATAAGGGAACATAAAAGCTCAGAATCACACAACAGACCTGCTCTAAGTTCTTTCACTTGAAATCCTGATAATCAAACAAATCTTAAATACTTAAAATGAAAACAAAGATACCCACCTGTACTAATTCCTTCTATTTCATCCTCCAGACCACTCACAGCAGACATCACTGCAACAAGAAATATACATTAGTTTTTTGTGAGACAAATAACTACAATTTTTTTTTGTCACTGTCCAACTATAGCATCCAGCATCCTCCTCTTGCCTTCTCTGTTCTTGCCAACAAAACTTGCTCCTTCCCATTTACCGCTTCTTCCCTTAACAGCTGCATCGGCTGTTCTTTTGATTAGAGACACCTCAATTTGCTGTATTCTGATAAATAGATTTGTATTATCTTTGATAATTGAGACTATTTCCAAAAAAGAAGAAGCTTTCTTATGATGAAGAAAGCCTTGTTTGTAAACCTGCCTAGCTAGCTTCCCCATGAAGACCAAAGCTGCAACGGTTAGAGCTGAACCAGCCTGAGATTTTTACCCCAATCATTAGCTTTGAAATGATGCATTGTGTGCAAGTTAATTCATTCATTTGTATAATGTTTGAATTTTCTTTTCTTTTCTGTGTCCAAATTGATTTATTGAATTTTAAATGTTTATAAAATTAAACCCACTTTCGACTAAAGTTTTAAATCACTTGTCAAATGTTATCTTTTAGGCTAGATTTGTTTTTGAACATGAAGTAATTCTCTATGAGTCTTGTGTCACAGTGGCTTTGAAAGACACCCATGAGCTTGTCTTGGTCTAATATGGTTGATATATAATTGTATATATAGTTCACTTCAAGGTTCTTCTACAAAACAACTTATCAATGTCTTAGATGAGAGATGTTAGAATTTCTCCCTGACGTATTTGTTTCATATGCTTTTAGGCTTCTATCAAATTCAATAAATGGTATTTATTTCTGTTTTTTGTTTTAAATGGTATAATATGCTTCCCATACTTATTTGATTAATCTAGGAAGGAAATAGTTCTTTTGGGAGCTCCACTTGCATATGCTTCATAATTCTCATTTATATATCATAGGATTATAATTTATGATTGTATTCTTGTCTTTGAAAAACCAAATGAGCAATAACTCTCAGAGCAATTCAAGTTGCATGAAAGATCAACTGATTTCTTCAATTCTTTGGAAATTATTATCCTTATGATTTTTTTTTTCTTTTGTTTTCCTTTTTTTACTGTTTTAAATGCTTTTTCTTCATGATTTAGCTGTGAAATTTCAAATCCATCTCTCATGTAGATATTTACATGTGTATGTGTGTGTGTGAGAGATATATAAAAGACTCCTAGTCAAATCCATTAAAGCATATTACATGTGTATGTGTGTGTGTCAAAAAAGGCTAGAGAAATAAAGGATTCCACTTGTATTGAGGTGTTATGTTTAAAATAACTTACCAATTACATAGGAACAAAAAAGGTCAAGGCTAGATTAAATCCCCAATTACAGCAAAGTACTCTATTTAATCCTGAGTTATAGATATACTTCTTCTAGCTTTCCATTCTTTTAGCATCCTTTTTTAAATAATGCCAATAAGCTGCTCTTCAGTATAGATTTTCCTTGCATGTAGAATAGCATTCCTTTGCCCCCACACTATTAATAATCTCACAGTAGCACTTTTTGCAGTATGGAGCCTCGAATCGATGAGGAGCCAAAGATCTTGCACCTTGGTCCACTTGATGAGTCATTGTTGACGCGACAATGATATCATCAATTAGAGGACATTTGGAATGGTGAGGTGAAATATCTAGTTCTAACAACTGCTTTAATTTTTACGTTATCTTTGACTTTTAGTTAGCAAGTTCTTTCAAAGTTGTATTTCTAGTTCTAACAACCGCTATAATTTTTATCGATTTTGTAGGACTCGGGCCCACTTACGTGCCGTGGTCGCACTAAGGAGATGGCAAACATTCAGATGCGAGATAATCGAGTGATTGATATTATCAAGTTGCTAAGGCTGGAAGGATTGTTTAGGGCCCCTTCCAGAGAGATAGATCATTGCCTAATATTGGCCCTAGTTGAGCGATGGCGGCTAGAGACTTATACGTTCCATCTTCCACATGGTAAGATGTCAATCACCCTACAAGATGTGGAGGTCATTTTCGAACTTCCTATAGACGGTGAGGTCTTGGTTGGACCGATTGCTGTGGTAAATGGGGATTGGAGTCAACTGTGCATGGAGTTGCTTGGTTTTACTCTGGCGAATGAGAACAAAACTTTGGTGGGGGAAAGAATTCTCATCAGCTGCCTTGTTGAGGCCATTGCAGCGCCATTGCCTCATGACGCAACGAAGATTCAGATACACAAGTATGCCTAGTGCTATATTTTAGCGCTACTAAGGGATAAGCTTTTCATGGACAAGTCGGGAGATAAGGTGCATCTGAAGTTCTTGGAGTTCCTGCGGAACCTTCGTGATCTGCCACAGTATAGTTGGGGTAGTGGTTGTCTGGCCTGGTTGTATAGAGAGTTGTGTTGGGCAAGCGAGAAAGGGGCATCGCAGATTGGTGGGGCGTGCACCTTGGTCCAGTATTGGGCATGGGCAAGGTTGCCATTCTTATGCCTAAGGATAGAGCCCCCACCTGGATGTGATTATGGCCCATGGCCATATGCTCCACTTGCATTTAAATAAGTATTTTCTAGATATTTAGTGTGTTATGCAATGTACTCTTCTTAGTAACTAAGTGGTATTATCTTATCTTATGTTATTCACTCGTAACTGTAGGTGGGTGCAGGTGCCAAGCCTGAAGAGTAGGCCATCCGGCACGGCCTTGATCCACTATCGCGAGCAATTAGTTAAAATGCAGCCGGACCAGGTAATAATATTCAAAAATTCTGTTTGGTTATGTTAATTTTCCTTAAGAATATGATTGCTTCATCATTTAACATACCTTCCATTTTAATTTTTGTTTTTCCCTTTATCTATGTATTCTCCCTTGTTTCACATTTTAAGATGCTATGATAATTGTTTTTTGTTTTCATTGTAGATTGTGTGGCAGCCATACGAGGCAGACTTCAGCCACCTTCCTGACTTCTGCGTTGCATGGAGGGATAAATGGACAGCAAGGGTGCCACTTGTGTGTTTTTGCATAGTGGAGATACACCACCCAGACCGTGTCCTTCGACAGTTTGAGTTGGCGCAAGAGCGGCCTGACCATGTTGTGTACGATGATAGGCTGCATAGAATAGACTTGCGTGGGAAGGTGGAAAAGAATTGCAGGGAGGAGCATGGACTGTATATCCTTACATGGGATAGAAGACAACGACGACTTTGCCATGCACCTCCTCAGACTGGTGAGATACCCCGCAATCATGACTATTACTGCCGGTACCGTCCGGTCACTCAAAAGTATGTCGACCGCAACAACGCTAAATTAGATATAATGGTAATGTGTTCTAATTATATTTTATTGTCTGCTTTGTTTTTTCTTTAGTACATGTACAAATGTAGAATCAATTGATTTCTTTTTTCAACAAATCTGGTTTGACCTGACTGACATCCAATTAAAAAGACTTTCTATTGCATACAGTATTATGATAAAACTTTCAGTTCTTAGTTTAGTTGAGTATTTGAGTAGATTAATAAGTACTATATTATTCATTCTATAATTGTTACATAAATGTGGAAAAATCTTATTGTACTGGTTCTTTCTTCGTTTCAGATTGAAAGTCATTTACCGCTATTAAATTGGCTTCCTGTAGGCAGCCGAGAACACAACCATGTCCGGTGCATCCTACATAATGTGTTTGGGCTTGGTGGTGATCTTGCAGCAAATGGGCAGGCAAACAATGGGCATAAGACTGAATCAGCAGCTACTGCAATCCCAAGTACAAGCGCAGCACCCGTAAGTACATCGACCTGTGGTTGGAATGCTACTACAAGCCCAAGCACAAGCGCAGCTAGGAGCCGTGGTCAGCCTGCTACAGCAAGCCCAAGCACAAGTGCAGCTAGGGGCCATGGTCGGCGTGCAACAACCCCTCATGTTGTAAGTAGTCCTGAGATACCTATACCCATCCCGCATGCATCTCCCCAGCCTGAGGTCCCTCCACCCATCCCAGATGCATCTCCTCAGTCTGAGGTCCCTCCACCCATGGTAGATACATCTCCTCAACCCGAGGTTCCTTCACCCCCCTACCTTCGCAACCCAGTTTCAATCTCAGTATTCATTCTCAGTTGACCCTTCCTATGCACCCCAAGACACCCTCATACCCACCCACCAGCTCTAGTGCACCAACTTTGCCCATAGACCCACCCCGTACTGAACCCATGACAATGATCCCCACTCCTAGCCTCTACACAGAGCATCATTACCCACCTACCTCATCCTCATCTAACCCTCTAGTACCTCCGGTTGGGATTGACACTCTACAGCCAGATACTGATGTACCGGACGAGCATCCCCCTAATCAACCCTCACCCCCACGAGGTAGGCCACAACGTGTTAGAAGAGCACCCACTTGTGGGACAAGTGGACACAAAATAGGACAAAAAGGCAGCTCTATGGTACGATAACATTAATTACGATGTATAGGCCTATTTTGCAGTTCACTTTCTTCTTATCATTACACCGAATATTGATTGTATGCATTTAATGTCTTTGCAGCACGATGATGAGCCTAAGGATGATGCCCCGCAGCCTCCTCCCCCACCCAAACATTACACGAGGGTTAAAAAATGCAAAGAGAACATCATGTCTGCTTTCTTAAAGTTTTTGCGACATCACACCTTAACCCAAAATTTTTAGTTAATGTAATATGATATGGTTGTAGAGGGTAGATGGAGTCGGATATCTTACATAATTAGCAGATGAAATGCAAAGGGAAATGAAAATGGCCCAAGAAAGAAGAAATTCGTAATAAGCCTCCAAACCTGCACTATGTACAAACATTAACAATCGGGGCATAGGCAGAAAATGAACCCTCAAATTATAACTTATTACAACATGATCTTTGCAATACAAAATGAGCAAAATGAATTTAATCTCATGTATTACAGATTGGACAAATTGGTAACTTAACTTGTTTACCTGAAAACGTTTTAGTACAAGGCCATAAAATAATGCTATATTGTAAGGATTATAAAGTTCCAGATAGAATGCAGAAGTGGTAATCAAGCACGCCACTCCATAGAACTTGCTTACAGGTGAGAGAGATCGATAGTATCTGAAACAAATTGTGAAAAATCAGCTTGTTTAAGTAGCAAAGAGGTTATAGAAATCATGAAGTATCAAAATTGCAAGCTTTGATATAAAATCAAGAGCCGGTCGATTTTTATTTATTTTAACGAGTCCATAAGTAAATAGTCAGAAACTAACGTGACCAAATAGATATATATATCTTGCAGCAAGGGCAAGAAATATTGCATGCTTCTGAACCACCTCAAATTATAGATACATTATTATTAGACTGAGGGGCATCTGGGTGGTTTGGAATGAAATCCACAACAAAATAAAGCTATAGATTGAAGAAAAGAAAGAACTAATGATATGATGATTACAGTTACTCAAAATCAGTAGCAGAGTGATATATATATATATATATATAGAGAGAGAGAGAGAGAGAGAGAGAGGCAAATAACACACACACGTGCCAAAAAACACTACTTTTATGTTAGAAAATTAACCAAGAACCATTGTGTAACATTCAACTAGCTAGCATGCAAATCAACAAAACGTCATTTAAGCATCATTGAAATGTTTGTGTTTGTGCATGTATAAGAAGGAAAGAGAGAGATTACTCCAATGGTGTAGACATTGCACACAATGGCTCTCTTATGTCAAACTTGTGTGATGGTAGTGGAAAGGGTGGTCGTAGATTTAAAGACTGTAATAACAAGAATATTGGATATGCATCGCATTGGTCTTCAACAATAGTAAAATACTAGTATAAAGTATAAACCAATGGACTAGTACTTCAAAGAGAAGACTGTGGAACCAGCGGAAACTTCAAGGAGGAGGAAATGTCAAGATAATAACTTTGAAAGTCTTTCCAATCAATGACCATTAACTCAAACACTGCTCATAGTGCCTGGAAAAGTTGGGAGGAAAAAGTCTGCATTTGGATTTTCTGCTTGTCTCATAAAGTTGGCGTCAAGGTCACTTAATATACTTGTATTAACGTAGCGTCTGGATTAACATGAATGTCTATTCCAATTTCCAACCATAGTTCCAAAGTGATTGGCTTCTCACTGAAACATCTAATGATTTGTATTTGTTTGTGACAGCAATTTTATGCGTCCTTTTGGGACTCAATTGGGTTAAAACTTCAAAAAAATTTCAAAATTCATATGATATAATGGGCTGTGAATCAAATTAATTAATTAAGTTTCCCTATGAGAACAGGCTTTCGCTTCAATCAAAGACTTCTTATTGTTGTTCATCATTTTTTAATGGAATCAATCTGAAGACTCTAAACTTGAGTTTTCATTTCTCAAAAGCAGAAATGATATGCAGCCGAAGAGAAAGAACTTACTATGTTTCAGTAATGAGTCAAATGCACAGAATGAAAATTAGTCCCAAAGAACGGGGGGAAAAAAAAGCTTGGTATAGGCTTTTGAACCATGAATTTGGCTTAAATTTTTTTTTAAACAATTTTAAGTATGCCCAACTCATATTTAAACAAGACAAGCTAAAGCTTGAAAATATTGGACTCTTCCTGACCTGGTCCATTTTCATTTTCCCCCCAATTATTCACTACATTGGCTTCTCACTTCAGCCAGTGTAAAAATAAAACAACCCGAAAAAATAACTTACTGATATCAATGAAAAAATCCAGTTGATGTGTGGTTAATTGATGACTTATCCTTTTAATAGTAGTACAAAATGAACAGCAGCATTGCTTGATGTCTTTTTCTCCCGCTTAATCCTCTTCTACGTATTGTATCAGAGGTGTTTGTTGAACCTCACACTCTTAAACTAAGGCCCTGAAATGTTCTCTAAATTTCATTATACACACGTCATTTGTACAAAACTGATTTGACTGGATAACTTAATCAGAAAACAATTGTAACATATATGGGAATAGTTAAGATTTTCTCCAACAAACTCTTTTGCAAGTCATCTGTTAGACTTCGGGACCAGACGCAAATAAGCTAACAAGGCCTCTAAATACTTGTGCTGAAAGTTGGTGAGCTTGAAAGGGCTCCCCATCCAAATTCCATACACTCTCAGTGCCATAAGAAGTAAACATAAAAGCTGTCGTCTGTGCACAAGAAATGAAATAATTACAAAAAGAGAGGTTGCAAAAACACAACAAAGATAAGACCCAATTTATGAAACATACTTTATGATGTTCAACGAACTTAAAGTTCAGGGGAGTTCCACCTCTCTTTGCAAGCTGGGTTAGGTGCCTGTAGGTATCAATCAATTATGGCATAAGAGTTCAAAAAATAAATAAAAAATAAAAAAACAACTCCAAGGAGAAGGAAACAGAAACTTAAATGAAAGAAGGGTGGACAGTAAAAGAAGCAGCAAGAATATCTTCATAATTAGTATCACACCCAACTTCATAGAGATGAGTTGCAGGTACAACAGGACCCAACTTTGGTAAGATTGCGGAAGAAACACCCTAAAAGATGAGGATAAGCATATGATTTTGCATTACTATGTTACTAGTGAGACAATAGAAGGTTTTCTTAGTAAATGAAAAAAGTTTTCAAATCTTTCACTTTCAGTAAGAAATCAATTGGTCATTAAGTGTTTGATAAAGACATTCTCCATTTCTCCTACATCATGTGCCACATCCTAGCAGTTTAAAAGACTCAACCAATTCTGTTTTCAAACTTAATGAGTTCAAAATTAACCAACTTTTCTCTCTCTTTTTTTTTGGATGAAGAGAGAGGAGAGGGGGGGGGGGGGGGGGGGGGGGTGGTGGTGTTGTTGTTTTGCCAAAGATAGTCTCCATCTGTCTACATACCATAGATACAAAGCATGAGGGCAGTCTTTAATCAATATGAGATGCAGGAAACCATCTGAAAGGTGTGCATCAGCCACCAAACCATCTGGTGCTTTTTCATTTCGGCAGGAGATTATGGCAGCACCAATGCTAAGATAACGCCCTTTAGATCTCATCCATCTTGTTTCCTCTGGAGGTGGGTAAGGCACTGATCTGGGACTTCCCATGGATACTTGATCTGTTTTTTTGTTACAAACATTGCAATTAACACGACAAATCACTCTTTCAGATTTATTTGAACTTCGGAATGGTCGAACCCGACCACTCAAGCGGCCTCTTTCAAGAATCGAACTTTTTTCTTCTGATTTGACTTCTATGTATGCTACTTCTGCCTCATATGACCTGAATAATATCATAGATCAGAAACTATTACCAATTAGCACAATTAGCATTAGTCATGGTCACACGGTCACAGTCTACAAGCAGACTATGGAAGAAAACAATAACATGCTTACTGGGAGTTCCACATCAAAACCAGGGAGAAAGAAAAGATTAACAATGTCTCTCTCTAATACACAGGATAACCATATTTATGACTCACAATATAGCATATATGACATGACACTGGTTACAAACCCGAAGTTAACATAGTAACTTATGCAAGATCTCAACATGGTGCAAATATGCCTCCAAAATAACAAAGCTCATAGAGCAGAACTGTTTTGTTGATCAGATTTGGATGCTTTTCTGCCATGAAGCAGAAATACCAGCTTGGTGCAGGCCTACAGGGCAGTGACTGAATACTGAAATTGAATAATAGCAACTAAAGACCAACACTGATCTGTTTTCTTTTTCTTTTTCTTTTTTGTCCCCTTAAATTTTAATATCATTTTATTAATATTGTTAAATTACAGATTGTCCCAAAAGCTTAAACTATTGGGATATGGTAAATTTAATCATTTAACTACATATTTCTTACACTCTCCTCACATGTGGGCCAATCGAATTTAGGATTTCATGTTTTGATACCATGTTAAATTACTGATTGTCTCAAAAGCTTAAGCTATTCGAATATAGTAAATTTAATCATTTAACCACGTATTTCTAACAAACATAACCTAACACGCAAAGTAAACAGAAGTATTTATTTTAAACACATTGCAACTGAATGAGGGTAGCTCCATTGTATTCAGATATACCTGTGCTTCAAAAAAACTTTTGTTCCTGCANATCTTAAATTGTAAAACATAAAATTAACACCAGCATACTTGGGACTCTTTCCGTTACATGAAACCCTCACTAGATGTTGCATGAGGTGTGATTATGTATAGATTAGTCAAGGAATTGTGTATTTTTGGACCCAAATCATTTTAATAATAAAAAAATATAAAATCCTGGTACAAAAAATACCACATCAGAGATAATGAGAACCTACCCAGCAAAAGAAGCCGCATAGCGTACATAAGGTTCAACTTTTGATTCAGGCGTTGTTTTCCATCTTACAACTTGAGCTATATCAAGGCCCACCCTATTACCTAGGACAATGTGCAAGGCAGATGTTATAGGATCTCGAGCTCCAGTGGTACTGCAAAACAAAGTCCAATATATTACATGTAACCACATAATTATATCAACCAAGACAATAGATGATACTAAAAAATTTGTCCTTGAAAAGTAGCAAATTATAGGTATTAGATGTCAATAAGTACCACTGCACATGATCATTGAAAACTAAAGTAGATCAGAGCGCTTTGTACTGTCTATTAAATATACAAAGGCAAATTCCTATGTACTTGAATTGTGTCTTTTCTTACACACTAAATCAACTGTGATCCAATTCAGTGAAAAAAATCAAAATCAAAATAAAAAATGACCCCTCAACCCTCCTCCCTCTACCATTGTATCTAGGATTCGTTGATTGAACTTAGGTAATTTTGATGATTAGCACTAGAATTGTGCAAAACCAACAGACCCAATCTACCCACCCAGCCAACAGATGGTTTCAACAAAATTATCGGTCAGCAATGGGGTCTCAAAGTCCCAATAACTCCAATTGTATGTTAGAGATTAGAATTCCAACACATTCACCCGAAGCACCCAATCACCGACCGCTCTTCTCAATCTCCATCACAACTTATTCCTTGAAATTTTAAGGTTTAACTCTGTTTGTACGAGGCTGTGGCAGCAAAAAGATTAATAAATAATCTCCCCACATCTTGGACACCCAAAACATCGGGTAAGTAGTCACACTTCTGGATCTACGCCCATTGTAGAAACAATTTATATTCAGAACATCATCCATCAATATGCAGGATGGGCTTATGATCCAGGATATTGGTTTATGGGCATCCACCACAGAGCTTCTTCAGCACTGAATCTGCATTAAATGAATCCCATCAAGGGTATCAAGGAACTTTATCAGTATGATAAAGATACTCCTAAAGGTGTTCTATGAAGTTAGGGGTTCGTGTGATAACCCAATGGTATTGGCACCCTTTGTGGTTCTCAATGTCTAGGCTCGAACACCACCTCCCCCCTCCCCCTCTATTTACCTAGGGAAAAAAAAAATAGTTCTATGCAAGTAGGATCAAGAACCAGATCCTAGAGTGTCACCTGTCAATTCAACTTTTTTCAAAATTATCATTTTCGTAATGAAAAAAAAAAAAAAAACCCTAAATGAGACCAGTGAGATACCTATTCAAGGCTTTTATCTCCTGTTCATGCACAGACATAAACAGGGACGTATGCAATGCAACTATGTCTTAGTATTTGCTCGTGCATCCAAATTAGAAAAACAAATACGATGTTCCTAAAAACCACTAAGCATTTACTAGTCACTAAAATCCATAAAAAAGCACTTGTTCAGCAAACCATCATTAATCAGTGAAAGATACTATGCTTATAGTTAATCAAAGAATGCTTATCTTCAAATTTAATCCCACTCCCCAAGTCTTAAATGCTCAAAATGCATGGGGCAAAGTTTACAGTCTTTCTTGTACAGAAGCTCAACTCTGTAAATTGATAATCTTAATGAATTTCAAATGCTTGTTGGGGAGATAAATTTCTTGAGGAGCCTCTTTGAGTAATTAATTAACCTAAAAGACCTAAGCCCATTGGGTATATGCTCAACTTTGTTATATTAACCACTCATTCTTCTCATCATTATTCAATATGGGACTTCACTTACATGTGTAAACACAACAATCTTCCCCTCACGTGTGAGCCTTTGCCTCTCTGTGGGCTTCAAGACCTCTCCATGGCCATGAACAAGTCCTATTAGCTCCCCCTATCTTATGGGCTTTTTCCTTCACTAGTGCATCATCCATGGGCCTCCACATGTCAACCCCGCACGTCTTCATCCATGAGAACCTCGCAGCTCACCGTTGTCTAGCACCATTGGCAATAATACTCCTTTGTTAGGCCTTTTTTCAAGATCATTTGTGTGGGCTTTTATGGGCTTGCCTTGTGCAATATACCATCCCCCCGCTCCAACTGTGAAAGGGACTCATCCCTACTCCATTTTTGAAAGAGCTCCACCAAGTACATGCACCCCATTCCTACTCCAACCGCGAAAGGAACCTCAATTACCTTGCCACCTTTTTGCCCCACACCACCTTGGGCTTTGATACCACTTGTTAGGGAGATAAACTTCTTAGGAAGCTTCCTTGAGTAATTAATATAACATATAGAAACACTTTGACCCAAAAGGCTTAAGCCCAATAGGTATGTGTTTAACTATGTTATATTAACCACATTAACCACTCAGTCTTCTCATCATTATTTAATGTGGGACTTCACTCACACGTCTAAACCCAACAATGCTTACATTGAGAGAGAGAGAGAGAGAGAGAGAGAGAGAGAGAATCTTTTTTAGTTTATACATGACTGAACAACTCAAACAGACTAATTTCCCCTTTGAATGAAAGACATTTGACATCATGGCTATAAGATCTTTGCTTTTAGCCCAAAAATTTTTCCATTTCTTTTGAACACCATAAAATGCTATTTCTTGGTTCTACTATGTGCAGTTATTTGTATTTTTCCTTATAAGTATCTCAATCAAATCTATTTTCTGGTTCCTGAACAAAATATGAATCACCACTAAAGTGTATGTTTTTAGGATTTAATTTTGGTTTTTGAGCAACTATGAATATTTGATATATTTACAAAATACACTTCACAAAAGGTAATATTTAAAAATTTAGTTTTAGTTGCCTACTATAGTACCTATGAAACTAGACCAGTTAATTTACAGGCAAGCAAGGTCTTATGCCTCTTTGATGTGTATTAGATTAGATTATTACTAGACACCATGGAAAAACATGACCTAAACAGGAACTCAAGGTTATAGAACCTAAGAAACATCACATACTATATACGTACTCCATAGCTCATGCTTGAACAATAAGTTGTCAATAAGGCCAGAATGATATTTTTGGGTAACGAATAAGGCACATTTCCTTAGTGACCCCTGAGGTGTGAGACGTGTAGCTCATAATGCAACTTATAAAAGACAACATGGGAGTAAAAACCATAGAAACCTACTGCAGATAAGTTCACAAAATTATATTGAGTTGTTCTTAGATATGAAACAACAGTCATGCTTTATACTAGGAAAAAAAAAAAGAATAATGAGAGCAAAAAATATAATTATGCAATAAAATACCACATCACAATGGCATCAGTTGAACCTGCAGGAATGATTCCAAATCTAAACTGTTTTTGGGGGAAGGACAAATCACAATCTTGATCTGTTGAATTCTCAAAACAAGAAAAGAGCAATATCAGAAACTAGACATTTTTTAACAATAAAAGGACAAATCACAATCTTGATCTGTTGAATTCTCAAAACAAGAAAAGAGCAATATCAGAAACTAGACATTTTTTAACAATAAAAGAACACTGCCCATGGAAGGAGATGGAGGGTGGGGGGAGAGTCGGCAACAATTTTCAGTATACTGACGTCATATATAATATAAAATTGTAAAGTAGGGAAAAAACTAACCAGTGTTGCAAGAACCATCTTCAGTTCCTGTTATTTCAGATAGATTTAGTGATATATCAGATAACCATCAATTACAATTACAATCACAATCAAATCCATGGTTGGTTTTTATAGAAACAAAGTGATTGGGGTACGTACTGGAATTTGAGAATCCAGATCCATTTTGTTGTCTAGCACTTGAGAGGAGAGGTGACTGGTCTTCATTTTGATAAGAAGTAATCTCAGCAACTGTTTCACTTGAACCATTATGAATTATGAAACTGCTATTTCCATCAACAGGACAAGTAATATCTGAAGGGCTTGGTGGGTAAGGAGCTTTATGCCTTGCAGAAAGAAACCCATTAAGGATTTCATTGAAGAAACCATCACCACCCTGGAATCAGATCAATTAGAAAGCTACCAAAATAAGCAGGAAAGACTACTTTGAACTTTAGTATGAGTGGAACAAATCAACAAGAAATTTAGAGGTTTTCAAGAAAGCAAGGAGATTAAAATCACTGCCAAATGGATGGTCTTCTGAACTAGACAGCCAGGGAAAAGAAAGAAAAGGGGGAAAAACTTTCTTTACTGAAAATTATCAAATCTGAATTAAAATATGATAACAACCAGGAAGCACAATCTTTTTTTTTTTTTTTGGCTAATGTGGGTGTCCAGAGCTATTAAGCAAACTGTTATACCATAGAAACCCTAATTAAAATTAAATCCTAGCCCTTGAACATAATAAAATCTCAGCCATCCAAAATAACCTACATAAATGACCATAAAAGACAAAAACCCCCCAAATAAAAAACCTGAATAATAACCTGCAAGCTTTTTTCCTTCAATATTAAGTTTTCTGTTCCTCCATCATATATACAGTAAAGTTCATGACTCAGTACATCTGGCAGCATAAAGCAATTAACACATGGTATGGAATATGGAACATGGAACATGAAACATACAAGAACACAACACTCACTATGCCATAGACCAAGTTGTTTCACAACAAGCATAGTTCTGTAAATTATCAACTGGATGGCCTAAAATTTATAGCTTACTATTATTCTACAAATGACAAATGACAATTGAAGGGATCTCATTGCATACAACTGCCACAACACCATCATATGAGTAAAGCTCCTTGTTTGAAGTAGAGGTCATCACATGTAATGCCTGTCCTGCCCTCTGTGTCACGATAACCTGATTAGGGGAATTAAATAATAACTATTAAAAAAGAATATGAATTACATTTATTTTAGTTGCATATGTTTCAGTCTTATGACTTCCACCAGAATCTTCATTCCAATCAAGAGTACATATAACATATAATATTAAAGGAATTTTAGCACTTTCACTCTTTAGGACATTGAAATTTGGTGACAGGCTACCTTTAACTACCAGAAACACAAAACGTTCCAAATACTGTGGGTTGTGGGATTGTACATCCAAGATAATGAAAACAAAAGCTAACAACATACTCTCATCCGGCAAAGATCTATTGTCCATACTCTTTTGTTTAGCTGTTATACCCATGTCAACATGACACAAGTAGTCAACATAGTTGTGGGCATGGGACAACTGTCAGGCCCTTGGCTAAAAGTACAGACACTTTTCCATTGCAAGCCCACTTACAGAGAAAATCTTCCACATTCTCCCTAATCCATTGTTGCATATTGGTTTTTATAGAATTGACACATAATCTCCATCTTTTATGCCTTAGTTTAATGTTTAACAATAAAATTAGCATAGTCATGACAATGATTGATGATCTTTGTAATTTTTATTCTTAGTTGCTAGTGTATTTCTTGTATACATCCAATATACATGGGCTGCACCCTTTTTGTGCTTTTAATGATTGATTTGGCCCCTTTTGTGTTCATAATTATTTTTCCTTATCAAAAAGAAAGTAGTTATGCAATGATTGATGTAATAGATATTGAGGTGCAAAGTTCAGTTGTGAAAGGTGATTGATTGAAATTCAAGATTGTAAGAACTGTTTATTAGGTTAAATTACGGTTTTAATTTCCTTTAGGTTTTTTCTCCTTTTCTTTTTTGGTTCCTTTTAAAAGGGTTGTACTTCTTAGGCAAATCATTGGGCTAGTCTAGTTTCTTGGGATCTGTTATAATGGGCTTAATTACTCTTTTATAAATAATGGACTATATTACTATGCCTTACATCATTTCTTAGTGAGTCCAAGTAGGTTTACAGAAGAAGTCTTTAATTAAAAAAATTACATCCAATTAAACTAAGTAACCAAGGTTTTAAAGTTTATTTAAGCAGCTATGACCTCAAAATTTTTGGAGAGTTTTTTAATGGAATAAAGTGTCAGTTTTGGCAGTAAGATGAAAAATAAAATAAATCACATAGGGGTGAGATACTATTAGCAAACATTCTAAAGACAAAAAGGTGCCAATAGCAAACTCCCTCAATTGATGTCTACCCACCATTAGTCAAATAAATATAAAAAGGTTTGTCTCGGATAATGAAGGCAAAAAACCTAAGCTATCTATATATACTACAAGCAAATAACTGACTCTTTTTTTTTGTTGACTAACAAGTAACTGACTTGATTATGAAGTCAAAGTAAAAAAAATTCAATAGCAAAAAAAAAAAATTGATGTAGCCCATCAGGTGCACCAATTGGCTACTAAACAATCAGAGAAAATTTTGATTAAGTTCAGATTTAATGCAATTCCAACTAAAAAAATCCCACATATCATGAGTAGTGGGGATCATCCCGACGACACCCCACAGAAAGTAAACACAAACTATCAAAACTGATACTTTGTTCCATTCAAAAACTCTACCAAAAAAAAAAAAAATTGGCTGCAACATCTTAAACAAAGTAAGAATCTTGAAAAAGAATCACAAGAGAAAGCTTGAATAGCTATAGCCCATTCCAGCAAAGAAAAAGGATTTAATCTCAATGACAAACTAAACAGTACTCACAGCCCTCAAAGCTTCTAGCATTTCTCTCCCTCCAAGTGCACCACACTAAACAATGTGGCACAATCTTCCAAATTGCAGCATTGCGGTGTCGACCAAAACTGCCTTGCCACGAGGCTAATAGGTCCTTAACCTGCAGTGGCATAACCAATGAACACCAAACAAACAAAAAACCAAGGGGCACACCTCATAAGCTATAGGACAATGCATAAGCAGATGATTCATTTCACATTCTCCCCATTCTGTTTATGCATGACGCACCAATCAATCACATTAATGCCTCTCTTCCATAACTTATCAGCAGTCAAGATCCTTCCCAATGCAGCACACCAAGAGAAGAAGGCAACCCTAGAAGGGATCTTAGATCTTCAAATAATTATCCATGGAAAGTGGCCAGAATTAGAGGGGTATAATAGCCAGTAATAGCTTCCTACCTCAAAACCTTTACTCTTACTAGGCTTCCAACGCATCTTGTCATCTACCCTTCCAAAGTCTAGTGATATTATAAGAATATCATTAACTATATCTAGTTTTTAAAGTTTGGCATTGCAATCCAAAAGAAATGGCATTAAGAATTACAATAAAACATTAAAAAGGAATCCTTTTGTACTAACTCGTAGAATCTTTTTTAACCAATGCTTGACGTTTCTTCTGTTTTCTAAGAAAACAGATTTTTATTACTTATTAAAAAAAAAATTAAAGTACCATCATCACATGTTGTATGTTACAAACTTATCAAAAAAAAAAAAAAATGTTGTATGTTACAACTTACAATTCCAACTTGTATGTCAGGATAATCAACATGTACAACTCAATAGACCTATTGTTGAAACTTCCTGACGCATGACAACCAAAACAAAATGAAACAACAGGACAATAAATGGATATGACCTAGGAGTCAGCACCTAGGCCTAGCTTTAAGTCAGCACCAAGTGGAGAATCCACTAGAAATCAGCACCTAGGGTGGACCTGGAGTCGGCACCAAACCAAAGAAAGACCAAACGGCCATTTTTTTTATTCATCAATATATAAACTATCTCCTTAAAGGGTACAATAGGTTGCTTATAAAGGATTGCTAAACCCTAATTCTAATTGGCTAGGAAACCCTAATTGTCTTATTACAAAAATAACCTTGCTTCCAAATTAAAATACTAATACCTAATAAACTACTAAGACCTAAAATATAAAAATACAATTGACTTGCAAACATAAATAATACTAAATAAAAATCTTCTTCCGTCTCCCTCATCATTATGAGGCTATTGGTAGAGTTTTAAGAGACAAATACGCTGGGGTTTTAAAACAAATGGCTTGGTTACGATTACCTTATGAGGCTGTTGGTGGGATTGCGACGGCAGCAATAGCACTAGGCAAGTGAGGGCGATGGTGGCGCAACATCGAGAAAGAGATGGTGGTGGCGTGCAAAGCAACCAGATCTGACTATTGAGGTTTGTTGGTGGTGGATGGTGCGATGGCAGCGATGGACTCTTATTTCTCCTCTCGTTGTCTCTGGTTGCGAAGGGTTTGGAGACTTGATTGTGGGTTTTGGATTGGAGTTTTATGGTTGGCTTGAATCTCTAGGTTTTCTGATGGGCAACACAACTATATGACAGAAAGCTTTATGGTACCAGTAGAGAAATGACAAAGACAACTTTCTAGTGGTGGAAAACACAATGGTGATGGGATTTTTTTTTTTTTTTTTTTTTGTTGGTTCTGGATTCACTACGATGATGCTTCAAACAGATCAGTACTTGCTTTGATACCAAAACTGACGAAGGAAAACCAGAACGAAATTAAAAAAACAAGAAAGTAAAGGATATGACCTAGGAGTCAGCATCTAGGCCTTGCTTGGAGTCAACACCAAGTAAGGAAACCACAGAGTCAACACCTAGGGTGGACCTGGAGTCAGCACCAGACCAAAGAGAGACCAAACGGCCATTTTTTTCATTCATCAAAATATCAACTATCTCCTTAAGGAGTACAATAGATTGCTTATAAAGGATTGCTAAACCGTAGTTCTAATTGGCTAGGAAACCCTAATTGCCTTATTACAAAAATAACATTGCTTCCAAATTAAAATACTAATAGCCTAATAAACTACTAGGACCTAAAACATAAAAAATACAATTGAATTGCAACCATAAATAATACTAAATAAAAATCCTCTTGCGTCTCCCTCATCACTTCCATTGACTAATTCGCTTCCAAAGCTATCAATGTTTAACCATAATCAAAATCTAAAACCTTATCTATCCCTAATACATTTTTGTCTATACATTTACAAAATAAACTCCCAAGTGCATAAACTTAAGTGAAGTCAAATAATGAAAATTTTAAAACCAAAATAAATAAAACAAAAAATTCCTAGTAGACAGGGCGTGAAGTGCAATAATTGCACTGACCTGACCACCATGTAGCCAAACTATAATAATAACAAAAGAAAGAGAACCATTTAACACTAACAAATATGCAAATGCAAAGATGCTTTTGAAGCATAAGATATTTCAGCATTACACAATTGAAAGAAGTTACAAATCAATATTTTGGTACAAAGTGTCGTAATCTAATTAGTAGGTATATCAGGTATGCCAACAAAATGTGTGATTCTCAAAGTGTACAAAACATTTATTTATAGAGGCATCAAGTGCACTGAAATCTTACCTTTGTTTTGACTTTAGCACGTGAGAATATAGGTGCCACAGTTTCCCAAGTTCTACAACCACTCCCTTTCCCACTCCTTGGATGAACGAAAACCTAGTAAATCAGAGACAAAATCCGCAAAAACTTTACTACCACATTTTGTCCATTTTGAGCAACCACCCCAAAGACAAATAAAATTGAAGCAAAAGACACAACAATGAATTATTTCACAGAACATACCAGAAGATTTCTTGGTCTCTCCAATTCAAGGTTTAGAGAGGCATTAATTCGATCCACCCACATCTGACACGTCTGCAGATCCTTATGACAGAATGTGTACACAGCCAGAACCCAAAGAGAAGACTGAGTTTTTGACCTTTGGAAACCATGCACAGTAAAGCGGTACATCTGCATCAGAGTAAATAAATTTTCCATCCCTTGAGATAATAGCTAAATGTGGACTAAAACTGCATAAGAAAGAACATTAATGAGAACAAACCTCATGGTCATCACCCAAAAGACTTCTTCCACCATTTAGAAGATTTGGTTCATGGACCAAGCCATAGTCGACGAACTCAACAGCATAAACATCGGAAAATTTGATCTTCGTTGCACCCCTAGGAGCAAGTTTTCTGCCCAAACAAATTGACTCATCCTGTTTATTTAAAAAAAAAAAAAAAAAACCAAGTGTTACACTATCTTATTAACCTTAGTAGTTGACAGTTAGAAAACCTATCTTAAAATACTTATATTGGTTTAATAGAGATTTTACACAACCATCCATTATAAGATGGTGATGCAAATTAATAGAGATTGTAATAAATAAATGATCAAGCAATGCAGAAATTATATTGTACTTGATGCCATACTTCTTATCTACATTAAAACATGATAACCTAACCGATTGTATCAAAGCTTAACCTATTGAATTTAACTCAATCATGCAGCAAACCAACTTCCAAACCATTCGATTATCACAATTTTAGTAAAAAAAAAATACTTCCATTCATTACAAATTCAACTTCCAAAATGACCTTCCTAACCAAATTTTTACCAATACATAGACCATCATTTTGAAAATTTATATGTATCATAACCTTGTTGTAGAAAGCGGCATTTTGTGGCATGTGCCTTCCACCAAAAGTGGCATGTCACGGTTTCGATTTTCGAGTTTGGGAATAAGCCCCTCCAAAAATAAAAATTGGAGGTAAAGCTTCCTATCAATCACCTCTAACAGACCCTGCAAAAAATGGGACATTTGTGCACTAAGTAAAACCTTTTAACCTTGCCAAAGAAACTAGAAACCAAATTATTAACCTTGACGCGGATCTCAAATTTATCCAATTCAATATTACAAGTCCCAATTGACATCAGGAAGGCCAGCCCCCCATTAAGCATTAAAACAACATTCATTCCTTGAAAACCAAGCAATCCCCATTAAAAAAAAAAAGGGTTTTTTTCAAACGAAACAAAACAAAACTACATACAAAAAGGATCACAAATTGGTATTGGATTAGATATGACATGAACCAAATATATACACAAACAAACATTATAATTATATGAATCTGATAAATTTTATCCAATCAGAAAAAGAAACTGAAAAAAGAAGAGAGATTTACAAGATTGAAGGAGGAGTGGTGCAATTTTTCCCAAGACAACCCATCAGAATTGAAGGTGAGGATGACTCGGCCAACATGATCCAAGAAAAGGGTAGTGCTCAAACACGATGCTTCTTCACCATCACCACCATGAAGCTGAGGCTCAGAGTTGTCATTCGACTGAATCGGCTTGGAACTCTCTCCCACAACGATACCATTGCCATCTTCTAACAAGTTATCTTCGTCTCTCTCCATTTGGAATTGGAATTTAGGCAAAACTGTTTTGTCCCAGATAACTTTTTCTCTCCCAAGAAATTGAAAATACGGAAAACCAAATCTGGGTTGTTGTTGGGAAATGGGACACACCCATCTGGAATAAAGTCCTCAGAAATCAGAATCGTTGATTCTTCTTTCTTTAGTTTTACTTTGTCCGTCGTCTGTTTTCTGTTTTCGACACCCAAACAAGAATTCCAACTTTTCATATGTTGAATTTTCTATATTATTATCATAGGTTTTTTTTTTTTTTTTTATAAAGAATATATATATTACCATAGTAAAAAATTTAGTTATGATTCTTATATGTTGAATTTTCTATATTATTATCATAGGTTTTTTTTTTTTTTTTTATAAAGAATATATATATTACCATAGTAAAAAATTTAGTTATGATTCTTATTAAAACTCGTGTCACCTCTAATATATAAAGCAATTTTTTTTTTTTAAGATTATCATATATTTTAAGAAATTTTAAATAAGAAAATAAAAAAATAATTGACTTTTTTTTTTATAAATTTTTATATCTTCCATAACAGTGACATTAAGCCGTTAACAAATCATATATAGTAAGCATCTTGAATCCCAAGAAAAAAAAAATCCATCTACAAATTTATGCTAGAAGTTAATGAACAAAATATTGTTGAGATTATGTTATTTTAGTTAATTAAATAAAATTATGAAATTATGAAATTATAAAAATTAGTTTCATTATTGGTTGTGTGTGTCTAGTGTCCGTTGATTATATCCTCAGGCTACAACTACAAATATTAGGCTCTTTTGTAGCTGTACTCTTGTTATATAATGTATTATAAACTCAGTTTAAAACACTAATATTACTATTTTCATATGTGTGTGTGCGCGCGTGTTTTTTTTTTCTTTTTTAAAGGGGGGTATTCATTCAATTAAAGTAGTGAAAGATCACGATACAAGGCATCAACGGCTAGTGGGGGAAAGTCCTCCATCCAATAAATATCCTCATCTAAATTATTTCTAGCATATTGGGCTAAAATATGTGCCACTTGATTCCCACCCCTTCTAATACAGCAAACACTAGCCCATTGCAAATTTCGCAACAAATGACGAATGTCATCCACCACACTGCCAAATGGAGAAGTGTTTTCCAAAGAAGAAGAGATAGCATGCATAACATTGATGTTGTCCCCTTCAACCATCAACCTCGAGAAACCAGCATCCACTGCAAACTCTAAGGCTCTTCGACAAGCAAGAAGTTCTGCTTCATCACTTATGTGCACCATCGGACCCCTAGCACTCATAGCAGCCATTACCTCCCATTTTTCATTTCGAATGATTGCACCAATACCTGTTCTGCCTAAATCAGAAAAGACAACTGCATCAAAATTCAATTTAAACTCTTTTGGTGGTGGTGGCTGCCATGTATCTCCATTTGGTTGCTGTGCTTGCTGTATGTCCAGTCAGGTTTGTGAGATTTTGAACTCTGTGATACATTCCTCAACCCGATTAGTCAAGCTACTTGGCAACTTCAGTTGTCCTCCATGCAGCAAGCAGTTATGCTAGTTCCAAACAAGCCATGCTTGAGTCCGAAATATCAGCTTGGCCATGACTAGCCTTCTGCAGCTTATGAGAACTTCTAGCCCATATATCTTGGACTGCAGCACAATCCCAAAGGGCATGAATAGTGGACTCTGTTTCCCTTGTACAAACCGAGCATCGATCATCATTAATCACCTTTATATTGGTCAGATTTGCAGCAATTGGGAGGATCTCATGGCACACTCTCCAGGCAAAAACCTTTATTTTGTTTGGAAGCCGAAGCTTCCATATTGCAGTCCAGATATTTTTTGCAGCACCCTCTGTTGAAGTTCTACCTCGGTTAGCATCAGTTAAGAGCCTCATCGCCACATGATATGCGAACTTAACACTGAACAAACCTCTTGAATTATGTAGCCAAAAAACAGAGTGAGGAACATTTCTTTGGCTTAAGGGAATTTGGCAAATGGCATCAACTTCATCCGTATGAAATATGGCCCTTATATCCTTATATTTCCATATGTTCAGCTCCGGATTAATCAAATCTACCACCCTCAACTCTCCCCAATTTTCCTAGACCGAATGAAGGACTTTATTTGTTGGGAAATTAGGCAGCCACCTATCCTTCACAGCATTGATTGAAAGTCCATTCCCAACCCTCCAACAATGATCGGCTTGAAGAATTGGTTGTGCTGCCAAAACTCCTCCACACATATGAGCAATTAGGGGATTCTTCAGCCTCTAGGAATGATGATCTCAGAAAGTACCTTGCCTTAAAGCATTGATAAAGTAGCGAATCGTTGCCTTGAACCATCCTCCACCCTTACTTGGCTAACATAGCCAAATTAAAGGCTCTCAAATCAGGAAATCCCCTTCCACCCTCTTTCTTTGAAGCCGTTAGTTTATCCCAACTTCTCCAATGAATTTTTCGTTCATTGCCAACTTGACTCCACCAAAATCTTGCATGCAACGCTTCTAATTCATTGCACAATTTCAAAGGGATTTGGAATACACTCATAGTGTATGTGGCTATAGATTGAGCTACAGCCTTAATAAGGATTTCCTTGCCAGCCCTAGACAGCATCATGCCCTTCCATCCTTGGAGCTTCTTCCAAACTCTGTCATTTAAATAAGAGAAAGTGTTATACATAGCATGACCAATCAAAGTTGGTAGACCCAAATAATTTACAAATTGATCCACCTCATGTACTCCCAAAATCTCCAACATTTGGCCCTTCTGCCTTTCTAAAGTATTATTGCTGAAATAAGCTGAAGACTTTTCGAAATTGATACTTTGCCTAGAAGCTTTTGCATAAGTTTGGAGGATTTTTGCTATAGTTTCTCCTTCAGCTCGAATTGCCTGGCAAAACAATAATGAATCATCTGCAAACATAAGATTAGCAATCTTTGGTGCTCCTCTACAAATTGAAACTCCATTAATCCTCCCATTCGATTCCGCTTTTTTTAACAAAGCTGTAAGGCCTTCAGCACACAATAGAAATAAATATAGTGTTATCGGATCTCCTTGACGGATACCTCTAAATGGCTGAATCATATCATAAGGTTTTCCATTCACCAAAATAGAAAAGGATGGTGTTGTAACATAGCTCATCACCCTCTCTATCCAAACAGCTGGGAACCCCATCTTTTCCATAATACTTTGCGAGAAGTGCCACTCTACCCGGTCATAGGCCTTGCTGATATCAAGCTTCAATGCCACAGAGACCTTTTTCCCCTTTTTTCTGGCATGCATTGTATGAAGTGTCTCATAGGCCACCAACACATTATTAGTGATCGGTCGCCCTGGTACAAAAGCACTTTGTGTGGATGATATAATCTGAGGCAATACCTATTTCAATCTGTTTGCCAAGACCTTGGAAATAATTTTGTAAATAACATTACATAAACTTATAGGCCTAAACTCAGACATTCTCTGCGGATTTTGTACTTTAGTAATAAGCACAATATTTGTATGATTAATATCAAGGAGCATGTTACCATTATTTAAAAAATCCAAAACAGTTAAAACAACAAAATCACCCACAATATGCCAAAATTTTTGATAAAAAAATGGCATTCATACCATCAGGTCTTGGAGCTTTTGTTGGTCCTATCTGAAACAGGGCCACCTACACTTCTTCAGCAATAAATTGAGTTGATAGAAAGTCCCGCACGTCATCTGTTACCCTCCACTCCACTGCATCCAAACACTCTTCCATCTGATCACCTGCACTTGCCTGAAAAAGGTTCTCAAAGTAATCTGAGGCTACCTAAACCACCTCCTCCAAATTCTCCACCCATTGTACTTGTGAATTTCGGATGCCTCTTATATAATTTTTCCTTCGTCTTTGTGATGCTCTGGCATGAAAAAATTTTGTATTCCTATCACCATGTTTCAACCAATTTATTCTAGACCGTTGGGCCCAATATATTTCTTACTTTTGCAGAAGTTCATCCGTTTTTTTGCTTAAACTCAAAAATTCAACTTTGGAAGCTTCAATAAGTTTAGCCTCATTCAACCTGTCTAACTGCTTCTGAGTTTCCTTGATGGCCACCATATCTGGATCAGTTATTGATGAACCCCAAGCCATAAGGTCCGCCCCACAAGCCTTTATTTTTTCCTGCACAACATCCAATCCATCTCTATCCACCCCTGCATTCCCCCATGCCTCCTGAATAACATCTGCACAATTAACCCGAAGCAACCATGACTCCTTAATCCTAAAACTTCTCTCATGGTGCTGCCTAGGTTGTGAAAAGGATTGAATATGCAATAAAAGTGGAAGGTGATTTGATGCATGAGATGACAAATGCACAATTCTACTCAGTTGAAATCTGTCGGTCCATTCTTTATTAGCTACCCCCCTATCAAGCCGAATTTTAGTATTAGCTTCCCCAGGCCTCTTATTACTCCAAGTGTAGGGATATCTTTTAAAGCCAAGGTCATGCAGTTGACAATGACTCAAAGCCTTCCTAAAAGCTTCAATCAATGAAAAATGCAACTGTCTTGCACTCTTCTTCTCATCTGCATGTAAATAGGCATTAAAATCTCCAATCACCATCCATGGACGCACAACAAATGTTTGTAAATATTTTAACAGTCTCCATGAATTTTTCTTTTGCTATGCATTCGGCCACCCATAAAATCCAGTCAGGTACCAGACAAAACCATCCTCTTCAATTACCTTAGCTAATACATGGTTAGTAGTGAAATTAATAACCTCCAACCTCACATCATTCTTCCACAAAATCGCTAGTCCTCCTCTAGAATCCGAATGTTTAACTATAATCTTATTCTGAAACGGTAAATTTCTATACAGCCTTTCAAAACCTTCCTTATCAAGTCTAGTCTCCATCAAGAAACATACATTGGGAACTTGCTCCATCACAATCTTGCGAAGGCTTTGACCTATTCAAGGGTTCCCAAGCCCTTGGCAGTTCCAGCTTAATAGTCTCATTACTCCCGACAAGGGTGGCTTTCCTCCCCCGCCGATCCATAGTCATTGCTTTCCTCATCACTATTCAATTTTCCTTTCTTATAGTTCTGCTCATCAACCTACCCTTCATGTGTTTCACGTGACACTCTCTTTCCTAATCCAGGTAACATAATAGCCTTGTTGAATCCTCCCAAACCAAACTCCATTCTATTTATACGAGTCCAAGTACCTTTGGGTTTAACATTATTAAGCCCAATCCCATCCTGACTTAAAATGGACATGTCCAGCCCCAGCCCTTGAGTTTGTATCATAATATCCACCAAATTATCCTCAGTGGATTTGGAATAAACTCCCACGTTCCCATTACCTCCATTTAAATCCATGCTAACCTGTCCATGCACTTTATTTTCCTTACTTTCCTTACATGTTTCCTCATTAGTTATGTTTGATCCCTTCACGTTTGCATGAGTGTAAATACGCTCATTATTATTGAGCGTGATTTCAGTAGCTGTTCTAAGAATCACGGCCTCAGCATTAATCATGTTGCTAGGGTTTCCAACAGCTATAGGGTTTTCACCGTCCCCTATGCTTGTTGTTGTCGCCATTGTTCATTGGAACACCTTGCATTCCTCATTTTGATCTCTGCTCTGCTGCATAACCCAGTTCTTCCTCTGACCCAGCCATCTGACCTAAGACTTTAGAGAACGATGCTCTTGGACAACCCCTCACAGCCCTAAGAAAATCACCATATTGATACTCAATTCGGTCTCCCTTCTTCTCCACTGCATAATGAGCTGCATAGTGCCTCACATCATGACCTAAAATTCCACAGTAGTGACAAAAAATGGGCAATCTCTCATACTTAAAAGACACTCACGTTTTAACACCATCCAATCCAGCAATAAACCCTCCCCTTCGAATAGGTTTTGAAATTGGTAAGGCTACCAGGACTCTTATAAACATACTAATATCATCTTTCCATTTCTTCCATTCCACCTCCTCAACCTCACCCAAGCGACTTCCCACTTCCCTTGCAACTTGAGGAGAGATCATATCAAATGGTGCATCCCATATTTGGAACCAAAGGGATGCTGACTCCAATTGAATATTTCCCACGGTCATGCCCTTCTTCCACCTCTGAAGTAATAGTAGCTGATTATCAAAGGACCAAGGGCCTCATCTCAAGATCCTATACAAATCAAATTCTTATTGAAATTTGAATTGGAAGAGATTCGGCCCTACTTCAAGAATCTGCAGTGATTTATTCAATCCCCATGCTCGTCTAATCGTATTCTTCGCTGCTACTTTGTTAAACGACTTACATATAAGGAATTTTCCAATCAAACTCAAAGCGCAACTTTCAATAGCTTCCAATCTTCCATCATCCGATATGGCTATAGTTTCTTCCTCTTCAGTAGCCAACTTCATCTTGTCAAGCCTATCACACACAACATCCTCCATTCTACCTTGTATACCACTGGACAATTACCCCTTGCACACAGCCAAGGGAGGAAGTACTTGTACTTAGAACGAGAGGGAAAGCTCCACGAGAGGGAGAGTATTACTATTTACTCAAAAAAAATTAGGTTTGCCAGTAATTTACATATAGTTTATATATTTTAAACCATGACATCCGCGATAAGAGAATTTACAAATTGAGCTAATCGGAACTACAAGGTCTTTACTATTTAGTGCGTAAACTATATGGAAAGAAAAGGTTAGATTCGCATGGCACAAGGAGAAAAAGTTGAAAAAATAAATAAATCAAAAAAAGAAAGAAGAAGAAGAATAAATAAAGAGTGTGAATGTCCACCTAGCATAATCGCAATATATAAGGTGTAATTTTTATTTAATAGTATTAGCAATATTTTCATACAATAAATTGATTAAATAAAGGGAAAGATGGACAATTATCCGATTCCCTTGTGTCATCATAATTTTTAGTTAGAGTTTGTATTATGTTTTTGTGTTAGAAACTTATAATCACATTTCCTCTCCCTTGCACGTGCATTTGTTTCTTAAAAAAAAAAAAAAAAACGCCTCACACTTCATAATTATACCAAAATTTAAAAATTACTAGAAATTGAATAATAAAATAATTGTTAAAAATAGTAGAAAAACCTTTTCAACTAAAAATATTGAATAAGGCAATCCTCTTCAACTAAAAATTATAGAAAATTGTTCAAATAATCTATATAATTGTAGAAGTGAAAATTTTGCAACCAATCACAAAGTGCCACATGCAACTTAGTGGGTTTCACTGTCATTGTTTAGAGACTAATGGAAATATTCCAAGTGTTTCTAAATAAAAAATTGCAAAGAATACTTAAGGGTCAATCACACGTCAACACGTGTTAATTTAAATGACATAAGCAGTCAAATAAAATACTGCCCATGTATTATTTTAAATTAGAACACTTTGACTGATCAAATAATATCATGTATCTCTTGGAGAACAAGACATAAAGTCTCTCTATTTAAATTATGACATGTGCCACTGCTTATAGCCAATCACGTGTGATCACACCTCCGCAAGACTCCTATAAATGAAGACTATTCTCAGCATTAAAGGAGGATTCGGAAACATTGAAAAGTCTTGAAGTTTTGCAGGAATCAAGCTCGAAAGCCTCCAAGAACATCAAGAACTTCAACCTTCGAATACAAAAAACATTCGAAGCAAAAGCATTCAAGTCGTTCTTCTAGATCTCAAAGCTCATTGGAATCAAGCTCAAAAGCCTCCATAAACACCAAGACACTATAAATTAGTGAAGCTCTGCGGATCCAAGCCTCCAAAGCCCCAAAGAATTTTCACTATAAATCTTCAAAGGTGAAGGACATTCTTCCAAGTCTTAAAGTTCTACCGGAATCAAGTTTCAAAGCCTCCAGAAACCGCAAAGACTTTGATTCATCGAAACTTCATCAAACTCAAGCTCAAAAGTCCTGAAGAACTTCCATAACAAATCTTTGAAGATTAAGAAAATTCGAAGAACCCATGAAGAACACGAAGAACGCAAAGAACAAAAAAATCTCTAACAAGCACATAGCCAGAGATTCATCGCAATTTCATTTTAAAGATCTTTCAATCCACTTTCCAATCCAAGTAGAGGACATCTTGTGTTTGAGTCAAGACTACATCGACGCAATACTTGAATTGAAGACTTTTCTAAGGAGATTGAATCAGAGGATTATTCTATTGTATTAGAATTTAAATATAGAGAATTGTACTACAAATTCATCAATACAAATTTACACTTATGAAACATACTCAATTGTTTGATTTTCAAACTTGAGATTTTGAGTTTACAATAATATCTAAAACTGAATAGTAATATTTATTCGTTGCTACTATGGGAAGGTAGGATCTGAATGTAGCGTGGAGCACATGGGCCCAGTCCGGGGATGGAAAAAGGCCCATTAGCACATCAGTCTGAGCTGGACACGTCAGTAAGAATCCGAGGAGGGAAAAAGTGGAGGCCTATCATCCGAGGAGCTTGAAGAGCAAGCACTTCTCGAGAACTCTTCAACTAGCCACTTGCACCAAAGGACAGGATATTAAGGAAGACAATAGAGACGTGCAAGTAAAGAAGAGAGGAAATATCTAGTTAAAGTAGTCATCACCTCCGCATTCAATGCACTGTACCAACTCAGCTGACTGCATTAATGAAGGAATGTCTCTTGAACAGTAATCTCATAGCTCACAGCACACTCTACCACCTCCAGCAAAACTTTGATGGGATAAGCATCCAAATTAATGCCTTGAGACATATAGGTGGAGGGCTCAGATGCAACGGGAGGGACTATATAAAGAAAATAAATCCCTACGAGGAGGGGGGTGAATCATTGAGAAAAGATTAGGAGTTACAGAATATCATCTTTTATCAAGCACTTAAACACTTCTTTTATGAACATTGCCTCGAGCAAACCTGAGGAAGTGTTATATCAATTTTTCATACTTCTTTTTGTTGTTCTCTAAGCCCTAATTTCACTAACCTCATATCTGGATCATAAAAGAGCATCAAAGTTGACTTTGCAAGCCCACACTCTAACAAATTAATTGCATTGGGCCTAAAAGATCTAATTCCACTATTCTAAGTGGGCCTAGCAATTTTTGGGCCTTTACAACTACGTTTTTGTTGAACAACATCAACAATTGTATCATCATTTCTTTAAAAGAAAATATGAATATAAATATGAATATATGCATTAATGCATTATGTTTTTACTCATTCTCAAAACTAATTATAACTTATCAATCATGATATGACAATCGCTTTTCACTACTATGACTTTACTTATTGTTAAACCTAAATGTAGCTTATAATAGAAAATACATGTAATACAAACATTTTCGGCAAAGACACCATTTATTTATTTTTAGTTTATACTCACCTAAAAAAAATCTCATTTCACCACTGTATTCATATTCGTATGCTACTGTAGTATTAAAGGCTAGATTAAAGAGTCCAATTCTACTCCTACTTAGATAACCATATGTCATTTTCATTAGTTTCAAGAGTATAGATAATAAAACTCTTAACAAAGGTTTCCTCTCCTCCACCCCCCCCCCTCTTTCCTTTTCCTTTTGTATAAAATATTACATGCAAGTGGTTTTCCTTATATGCTTTTTTGTGATGTACTAAGTTTCTCTATTTGGGACCAAATTCAACTTGAATAAAACCTTCAATAGACACATAGAATCACAGATGCATGCATAATAATTTGGTTAAAAATATTAATGTGATAACAAATTTGATTTATATTACTTCAACAACAAACAACTTCCATCACATTGGAATACATTATTTTATCACAAATTATGCCTTTACTTTTACATCACTTTATTATTATAATTTTATTAATTTTTTGAGTTATGTTTACTAATTATGGTTCAGCATTCAGTCCATTCTATTCCAATTAGGCCCGCTTTAGTCTATTCGATCCCTTTCGGTCCATCCACTTCTTTTGGATCCCCTTAAGTTTATTCAATCCATTGTGGTCCACTTGGGTCCATTAGATCCAATTTGGTCTATTACGATCTAATTCGCTCCATTTGGTCAACTTCGTTTCATTTTGGTGTACTTACCTAAGAATGAGAAAAGACAAGTTTGAGTTGAGAGTACAATCAATTATTTGAGTAACATCAATTGTAATAATATGATAAGTTTTTATTATTATGATAATTTCCCTAAGAGAATGAGATATTTGAATAATAAATTTAAAACTTAAAAATTTTAGTTGTACTAAAAGAAATTATGAAAATATATTGCATAATAACAATAATTTGAAGAATATGGACCACTTAAAATATATATATATATCAATAAAAAAACCAAAAATTATAAAATTATATATTTGAAAAAAAATAGAGAGATGAAAATTACATTTAGAAATTGTTTATTTTTAGGGAGGACAAATTATTTACAATAAAATTTATAAAATAAATTATACATTTTACCACATTTTAAAATAATTATATATTCTCACGCATTATGTGAGTCTGTGACTAGTTTATACTTTATAATATACTAGTCACTAACCCGTGCTATGTACAGGAACCTACCTATTTATGAGGTAGACTAAAATAATTTTATAAAATCTTAAATTGATTAAGAAACTATAACATTGCATGATACTGCAAAAAAAAAAAAAAAAAAAAAACCTCAAAAATTCAGATATTAAAACTCCCGAAAGACCAAAAAATATTAAAGAATTAGATAATTCATTGTTTAGAAATTATTGAAACAAAACAATATATATATATATGACTAAACAATAGAGAAATATAAGAGAAAGATGGATGACATTCAAAAGAATAATCCATTGCTATAACTATTGAAAATCAAAAGATTCAAAGCCTACAAATTATAGATAAATATATATATATACACACACACATATACATACATACATACATACATATATATATATATATATATAAAAGATGTGTTACCATCGAAAAAATAATTCAGATGTTAAAACTTTTGAAAGCCAAAAAATATTAAAGAATCATAAGATTTACTTTCTATAAATTTTTGAAACAAAACAAAATGTATATGATTACACAATAGAGAAATTAAAAAAAAAAAAAATTGATTACCTTCAAAAGAATAATACATGGTATAGTCATTAAAATTTGCTAAACATGTTCAAATATTGCAAAAACTAACACAAATTTAGTGTTAAAAATTCCTAAATGCCAAAAAAGATATATAATTAAAAAATAAGTTATTGAAACAATTCAAAAAATATATGACTATTCAAAAGAGAAATATAAGAAAAAGAAAAAAATACACAAACCCATAAAGCAATAAGTTTTAAATTTTAATGGGTCTAAACTTTAAACGATGAAAAAAAAAGACATATACCATTGCTCCTAACTTGTTTATGAACACTAGCTTGGATAGCACACCGTGGACTACTAATCTTGTACATTTTTATTCTAGTGTTGTTTATGTTCCTTTGTATCATTGTATCATGGTGAAAATCCATCACCAAAGTCACAATTTTTTTTGAACAAAATAGAAATCCGTAGAATTTTAAGATTACATTTTCTGTTTAGAGAGAATTCCCTAATTATATTTATCGATGACTAGACAAACAGTCAGGCTGTCATTTTAGTCTCTCATAATTATCTTCCGTTTTTTTTTTTGGAAGAGATTATCTTCTCATAATTATCTTCCATTTCGTTTTAAGTAGTTGAATAATTTTTGTTTTCTCATTTTCAAACCTACTTTGTTTAAGCAATTGAGTTTTATTATTATTATCTTTTTATGGAATTTAGTTGTTGACTCTGTCTCTTTGATTCCAATACCCAATTCCCATTCTTAAATTTATTTGTAGAATAGTACTAGTGGTTAGGGGTGTTTGTGGACCTCAGTTTTGCCGGTCAGATATGCATTTTAGTGCGGTGTACAAGGTACAGTTTGGTTGGTTTTGGAATGGTACATTTTTCAATATGTCATGGCCAATTACTAGTTTATTATTAATAACGATGGCAATATGATAGTAAGTTTAAAAAAATATATAACCTATGTAACAAAAAAAAAGTAACACAAATATATACAAGACAATATATATATATATATATATGAGACAAATTGACAGTAAACTAAAAATACCAAAAATATACACAATGAAAAAATAATATTAAACTTTTGAACTTTTGATTTTGTGAGAGTGAGAGTGTGAGCATGAGATTGAGAAGTTATTGAGGTTTTGAACTTTTGATTTTGTATTTAATCAAAATGAAGCCGTTTTTAACATGAAATTAAAACGCACTAAGGCTGAGTTGGTCACTTATTTCTTATATATATATATATATAAATGTGGCGGAGTTTTGTGCAGTTTTTTTATCATAAAACCACACACTGCCCGGTGCGGTTACTCCATTTTGTAGACGGTTTTGATCGGTTTGGGTGCGGTTACTCCACTTGCGATATCATATACTACTCTGTAACCGTACTTGGTATAAGGAATATCAACAGGATGCCACAAATCCAGCCACAAGAAAATACACAATTCTCATTAATTGATAAAACTATACAATTTACAGTGAAATAAAACACTAATCAAGAAAAAAAATCTTCCAACAAAGTCAAATTACCTCTAGCAGAATGAAAAATAATTATCTAAGTAAGAGATTCTAACAACTTAACAAACTGCAATAACAGCTAACTTAACCACAGTTAACTGATTACAGCACTAAGAAAATCCATGCTACATCTAAATCAACAAGTAGTTGAAAGAATATTCTCTAAAACGGCATGTCTCACAGCCTTTAGCTTTGAAGCGGTGAAAAAAAGACAGCTTGGACCAATCCCTCATAGTCATGAACAATTATCCCCAACCCTGCTTTCAAGTCCGAACGACAGTTGCAAGTTGCAACAAGCAAAATTTGCTTTAAGTAGCCTTGTGATGGAGGAAACTTTGGAGAGGGAGGTATCTAATGGTGAGTCTGCTGTTGTTGAGTCTGAATCAGAATAACTATCGAGTATTCCTTAAAAAGTGCTGAACAACTTGCTGAAGTATGACAGAATGATCTCGCCACAGCCCATCCACTCGGCACAGGTTTCGAACAGTCCAGATTGTCCATACAATTGTGCAGAACAAACACAGCTCATTGGACCATAATTGATCAAATAGCTCATGAAGCAGCCACCAGCGTAATCCCTTGTTACAGGGTCCAATTGTAAAGTTCTCTCCTGCCAAACCAATTGAGCACGTATGACCATAATGCATGAATAGGTTTCTTGATGAGCCTTTCAATGTTCACAGGTACTCTCCATAAAGATCTTTCAACATTGCAGGTTGTCTTTCGCTGGTAAAGTTCCCTTGCACGCACACAAGTAGATGCCAACTCTAATTTCATAAGCTCGTGCTCAATAAGCCAGTTGAGGAGGATTCAGCATTAGACAAAGATTCCCGCACCAGAACTTCTATCTTCAACTCCAAACAATACTAAAACATATGGGACTATTGGAATCTTCTAAATATCATGAGGCATAAATGATTGCCTTAAAAGATCAAGCTTCCAGAAATGAGTATCCATATCTATCAACTCAGCAACCTTAGCTTCAGGATGAAAGTACTTCAGGTGATAGTATCTGATGAGATTCAGCAGCAGGAAGCCATCTATCTTTGAAAATACAGTCTCCCCATTTTCTAATCCCCCAACACAATCCCTGTTTCAGTATTTTCCTTCCAGCTAATACACTTTGCCAAGTATATGATGGAGCATGACCCAGCTTGGCTTGAAGGAAAGAACACTGAGGATATTACATGGTCTTCCAAATTCTTGCTAAGATTGAGTCTAGATCATTCAAAATTTTCCACCCTTGCTTAGCCAACATAGCAAGATTAAAAGATTGCAACTCTCTGAAACCCAATCCACCATTGTGTTTAGAAACACATAAGTTGTCCCATAGCCCAATGCATCTTCTGTTCTGAATACTTCTGCCCTCACCAATAAGCAGCTGCGTTTGAGTGAGTTCCTTGCATAACCTCACAGGTAGTTGGGAGAAACTCATAACATAGGAAGGGATGGCTTGTATGACTGACTTTATCAAAACTTCCTTCCCAACAATAGGCAGATTCTTCTCCTTCCAACCATATAGTCTACTCGAAACTTGGGGTTTTAAATCTTCAAATGCAGCACGTCTAGAGCAACCAGTAAAAGCTGGAACCCCAAATAACGATCAAAACTATTTGTTTCTTGACCAACCAATTGAGTTGAAAATAAATCACAGTCAGATTGTTGCACATTTGAACTGAAGAAAAATTGGGTTTTTGCTCTGTTAACAACCAGACCTGAAAGTTTCTCATAACAGCCAAAAACATGAAGAATCTCATCACAAGTCGGACTTGATGCTTTCCTAAAGATGACACAATCATCTGTAAAGAATAAATGATTCAAACAAGGTCCTCCACAACTAGCAGCACCTCCAGATAACCATTTGGCTTGCTAAGATTGTGTTAATTGGCTTGATAGTCCTGCACAAAGAAGAAAGATATATGGGGAGATAAGGTAATCTTGGCATAATCCTCTGTTAGAACTGAAAAAACCTTTTGGAGAACCATTGATGAAAGCCAAGTATGTAGGAGTAGAGGATACACTCCAGAACCAAATTGATCCAGCTCTCACCAAAGCCTAACTTCTGCACCATCATTCTTAGAAAAGACCACTCAACATGATCATAAAGCTTTACTCATAATTAAAAAAAATAAATAAATAAATTATGTAACTATTATTATAAGCACTCAGCATTTTTTGACAGAGTTTTGTGCCAGTTTTCAGGGTTCATTTAACTTATGTACAATTTTTTAAAGTGTTAATTTTTTTTTTTTTTTAATAAAAGTTTTGTCAAATTTATTTTTTAAGCCCAAGAAGGCAACTACTCAAGCAGCATACGTGCTTTTTATGATTAGCTGATTTCTTCAATTACATGCACAAATTAAACAGGTTCCCTAAGGTGGTTGAACTTACCAGTGTGTGTTGGCTGGAAATCTGTGGCAGGATTAACACTTGTATGCTGTCCCTGGCCACACTGTATACAGCTTACCTTGAGTTCAAGACAACTACAGCATCATATGGATTTGAAATTTTGAATTCCAACCTATTGAGGCCGTGCTTGGACTTGTTGGAGGAGAAATTCATAAGCAGTCTGTCTATTTGTATGCAGAAAGAGGGCAGAGGCTGTGATACCAGATATTACCAATGCAAGTTGGGTTTTTTAACAGCTGCTGCAGCAGCATTATGGGATTTCACGCACCACAGCCACAGCCTAGAGAAAATGAGGAACTGAATGGCCTTAAGTATTCCAAGGAAAGAGTAGATGGGTGGCTGGAGACTGAGTTGGGTGAGTTCTTCAATGAGTCAGGGGAAGATCATGGAGAACTTGAAACGAGCATTTTGGAGGTCAAAGATGGTGACTGGAAGGGTGGCCTCATTCTTCAAGGGATTGAGATAAAGCTAAACCTTAATAGAATTTTGTTGTTTTGATTCAATTTAGTAAGGTGATTGAAGAAAAGGCAAAGAATGTGGTATGGGATATCAGATGGCCTTGTGATGAAAAAAATATTAGAAGCGAGATATATAGCATTAGTACAGCACATTGTGATGGTACCAGGTGCAAAGATGACAAAAGCATGTCAAACACCTGTAACTCAAAAATCATCCTGCATGGGTGGGTTTTAAAATTTTATGTCTCTTTGGTTATTCTTGTAATTGGAACATGGATTTCAGCCAATAAATCGAATGGAAGTCTATGCTTTATTCATCTATTTTTATTACTTTTTCTTTTATAATTTTTCTTTTATATATAGATATTCATTAGTAAAGTAAAATGATTAATTTTTTGTTTGCACTGTGACTAGATTATTTTCATTGATATAAAAATATAATTCATATAAAATGTTATATATGCATGTGTGTGTGTGAGTGTGAGAGAGAGAGAGAGAGTGTGCAATATCAGGGATACACCTGGTTGAATGGGGTTGGACGTGTGCAAGCTCTACTCATATCGTCTCTAACCCTCAAGCACTGGCACCATATTGCTTCTTCTTTATCCAAAAAGTCTTCAATCTGCTTCTTTAAAGTGTTAGCTTGCACACCAATCACAGGATTGGGAGAGTGATCAATAACCTGAAGTTCTTGATGTCCTGTATAAATTTGATAGTAAATATTACCAAAGCAAAGTCTCTGCCAACATCTTCTACAGGCCTACAAATGTTCACAAATGCTCTACAAGGGGCTGCCCATCACATTCACAGAAGTCCACACCTCCTCAATTAGTGCTTCACAACTTGGATTAGATAACCAAGCCATTTCAAAACTAAAAGGCTTCCTTGTACATTGCTGAAGGACCAGAGTCAAGACAAATAAAAATAACAGAGTGGTCTGAACCAGTTGAAGGAACATGCTCAACAACAGTAGAAGGAAACATCTCAATCAAAGAGGCAGAAGCCAATGCCCTATCCAGGCGAGCACAAGTACAAGTAGAATCAAAATGATTTTTACACCAAGTGAAAGGGGAGCCTCTAAAGTCCAACCCAGACTTAGCACAATCCTCCATTGCTCTCCTAAATTATTTAAATTGCCATGACAGTCTAACAGCACCTACAAATGTTCATGAGGCCCCAAGAGTTCTTTACAATCACCTGCACATAACCGTGGCAAAGACTGAATTCCATGCAATGCCTTAACAGCGACTAACTCTCCTTATGTTTTGAGGAATCTGGTTGGCCATAAAAACAAGTAAAGCGCAAAGCACCACCAACATCATTTATAACAGTATAAACATGAGACCGAGAATAAGATAATTCTGTAAGATCCACATCTGCAGACCAATACAAAGCAAGACCACCACAAAGACCAACTTATTCACAGCAAAAGCAATAGCAAGAAGTTTTCGGGTAAAAACAGAACCTTGGGATCTTTTTAATTTTTCAAGTTTTGGACGCTTGTTCTCAGTTTGAGAAGATTTGTCCAACCCATTTGCACAATAATACATTGCAGAGTAATATGTGAGCCCGAAAAACAACCGGAACATTCTCAGTACCCCTGACATCATCTGTAACTACCCTGTCATCAGTTTTTTCAACTGCTCCACTCAGAGAACCACCATCAGTAGCGGTTGCAGGAACAGGAATTTCGGAAACTGCTTGGTTCATTGATGAATAAATTCCCCTTACTGAGGCTGGCACCTTATCAAGGCTTTATCACAACTCTTCTTTTTTCCCTTTAGCTTTTTTCTCTTCACTTTAGCTTTCTACAAACTTGGGCCGAACTGCTATTGCCCCTGCTCGCAAATCATAAAAATAGTATTTGCATTCCTTAAGGTAGTTCCTCACAGCTGCTGGAATGACAGGAGCTCCTTGGCTGTGTTTACCTCTACCCGTGATGACCTCTAATGGTTTTGGCCTCTGCCCTGATAATTCAATTTGTTGTAGACGGCAATGCAAAGCTCGAATGGCTTCATGTGCATGAAGACCATGCAAATCCAGTTTCCATAAGTCTTCTGTGCTATTCACATATTTGAATATTTTCGTGGCTGCCTTAGCGTTGAGACAGTTAGCAGCGAATTGTGCTTCTTGAGCCATCAACGAGTAATGATAACTGGAAACACAATCACCTCTTTGATATGCATCATTGGCTGCTCTTGAGTATTGGGATGCTATCCTGTTAATGAAAATCTCATATGAGAAGAGAAGTTTTTGTGGTATGTAATAACATAAAACTTAATGGAAAAAAAAAAAATCATGATTATGCAAATACATGTTGCCATACTTACCTTGTCATTTTCTGTGCATCTTTTCTATGGAACTTGTAGACATCATCCAATTCACACTCAGAAAGCTTTCTAGTATCCATCAGCTCAACAATGATCCTGGCTCTCCCAGGGAAAAACTTTTGTCTGTCATTTTGTCACATGGAAAGTAATTAGAGTCACATGGCAAGTAATTTGAAGTAGAATTTATTTTCACAAGTAATTATAAGTAGAATTCATTTCCACATTGTTTTTTTTTGTTTATTTTCTTCAAAGCTGTCATTGGCAGGCCTTATCCATATTATTATTGGCAACTACAATGATGTTAGGAACCTAATGCGCTGTTGTGCTAAGGTTGTGTCTACTATGAGACATTAGCTTAGCTTACTGTCATGCTTAATGCTGGTGCTGTGCTATTGATGCTGCTGATTGGGCTGAGAGGCCAGTGTGTAAGTGCCCTGATTCTGCTTTGCTGCTGTATGCTGTGTTAGTGACTGCTGCAGTGAGCTCATGTGTGTGCAGTTTGCTGTGCATGCTGCTTCTGCTGCTCAATGGAGCATGTTAGTACCGTGCCTTGCTAGTGTCCTATAGCAAGTGCACAGTGTTCAAGTGATTTAAGTGTCATGAAATTTCAACTGTTAAGTTTCTGTGATGCCAAGTTACTGTTTCTATATGGTGCTGGAGCCCAATAAAGCATTACTAACAGTCATAATTATAGCCTGGAGCTGTGTTGTAGTATCAGTGGAGCATTGCAGCAGTGTGCAGTTTGGCATTGGTTAAGGTTGTGTAGTAGGTATTAGATATATGTGTGTGCTAGATGATAGCAAATGGGGGATATTGCTATGTATGTACCTATAACTAATTTGCTAATAGCACCTATAATAATTCATATGAGCATGTGACTAACAACTGAGTTGTTAGTGAGCAGTCAAAAAGCTAGGAGCTTGTTACTAATCAATTGAAAGTTGTTTTTCTTTTTTTTGGTATAATTCAGAAAACTTTCATGGACACAAAGTTACAACTGGCAGACATATCAGCAAACCAGAACAAACAGAGCAACGGCAACACAAAATTGCAGGTTCAGCTCAAATAGGCAAATTAACATTCAGAAAGATAAATTGACTAGTACATACAAGTAACAAAAATGGCTTAGAACTTACAAGGTTTCTAAGTTAACCAAATTCCTAAATTCCGGAGGGACTGTTCCAGAAAATTAATTTGCTTCAAGATTCTTAATTAAAAAGCTTTCCATTCAGATTGCTAGCAAGTTCATCTTAAAATATGCAAACTTAACACATATGAGCAGACTCTTTTGTTCCACGAAAATAAATTCAACAGTGATGTGGGAATAAATATTTCCTGCTTTTGAGTTCCAACTTCCAAAGAGGAACCAACCTATAACAGTTTAAGTGACAGAACAAAACAGGGAAAGTAGATAAGTCATAAGTGACACTGACCCAATTGCCCATACTTAAGCAACCGAAGAATCAAGCAATAACAGGCCCCTTACTTTTCTTGTCTAGCTCTCTTAACTCTTTGATCTCTCTAAAACCATATCAATTAGTGTAGGATCCTAACACAAGATAATCAAGCTATCATCAGCCCAATGGTGGAGCCTTTTCAGCTTATTAACAGCCAAAACATGACCCTTTTTGTAGCATTCTTTCTAATTACTACATTGTTCCGGTACTAGAATCACCAACTAGTGTTGGTTTTTTGTAATTGTCATTCTCTGTCAAAGTTGCATGCAAAAAAGAGACTAGAGTAGTACTGTGAGAAAGGCTTATTATTTTTTATCATCAAGTTTTGATTTTTGAAAAGGGACCAGAGGGGAAAAAGTTCTATAATGGGTAGGAAGAGAAATGGAAATTATGGGATCCTCGATGACATAACATTGGCTTCAAGGTTTCACTTTGTCAGTACTTACAGAAAACCGCCATGGTCATGGTCCAACCCAACTCTTTTTCTTCTTCTCCGGACCATTTCCGCTTCTTCTTGAAATCTTGTCAGTGTTTTCTTGTCTTTTTCGGCAAAAAGGTTAAGTTTTTATATTTATTGGGCCCCTTGAAGTAGTGTATATATTACTTTTGGGTTAGAAACTTATTAGAATTATAGATTTGTATTTTCAAAATAACATTTTTTTTAATAAATAAATATATATTGACTTTAAGACAAAGGAAAGGAACCATCTCTTGAGCAAGCATGATTTTAAAGAGACATATTCCTAGTTTTTACCGGTTTTTACATGAATGATTATAATCGTCCATTCAGGTAAAAATGAAAAATGAAAATTATTTCATTATTTAATTTATTTTTGCTATTATTTATAGATTTCACTATATTTTTTAACACTATTCATGGCTCCATTGTACTATTTCAACTAACTTTTAACTTTATTTACAGTACTTTCAGCAATAATTTTTAGTTTCGGCAAAATAGACAATATTCAAAAACACCCTAAGACTCAGCTTATTTTAGTTTTTAGCTTTTTTTTTGTACTATTTATGAGTCTCGCATTTTTTGATATTATTTATAGATCCCATTATACTATTCAGTTAACTTTTAACCCTTTTTTTTTCCTACACTTTTAGCAAAAAAATTTTAGTTTTAACTGAATAAGATGTTCCCAAATGGACCCTAAGTTGAACCGAAATGAATCCTAAGTTGAACCAGTTCAACTGATCGATCTGATTTTAAAATAGTGTGGGCAAGAGAGGGAGACCTAGTTGAGAAGGGAGGGAATATTTAAAAGTTCATCCCACTAAAATAAGCTGATTTTTTTTTTTTTTTTTGGAGAGAGAGAACATTGATACCTCAAATTGATCTTGTGTATTTTTTAAAAAAATAATAATAATAAGGAAAAGATAATAAAAAGTTGAAAATTTGTTAAGAAAGAAGAAAAGATAACATGTCTAAGTGTCTAACTAAGGGTCATCAAATAACCCATGGCCACGACCCGACCCAGAAACCCAACGGCCCACTAGGCTAATGAGCAGCCTAGCTCATTGTTATTGAGGCCCATGGGTAGCCCACTAGCCTAGTGGGTCAGGCCGTGGGCTAGTTTTTATGCCCATGGGCACCTAGTGGGCTAGCCTAATAGCCCAGCCCGTTGGTTCAATCCATTGTCCAGTCTAATAACTCAGAATTCATAACAAAAATATATAGAAAATATATAAAGGATTAATTTTGAGAGAACTCCCTCAACCACTAAGATACTTAAAGTAATTGTGCTAAACTTAGTTTAATAAATATATATTTTTCTAATAGTCTAGCAAATTTGAATTAACCATTTGACTTTTTTTTTAATTAAAGATTAAAAAAAAAAAAAACTAGTTAAAGCCTTAATAAAAAAAAAAAATTAAATATGTTTCCATTAAAAAAAAAAAACTGTAATGAAGTATTAAATTCTTTGTTCTTTCCTTTAAAAAAATAAATTGATTATTCTCTTATAAAAAATTGATTCTTTCCTTATAAAAATAATAAAATACTAAGCTAACATAAGTTAATGGGTAGTCCATTAGGCCCAACCCGGTAACCTAGCCCATTAAAGACAGAATGGGCATTGCCCATGGGCCGGGGTTTTCTCTTTTAGCCCAGTACAACCCAGCTCGTTAACTAGTTAATAGCCCATTATGCCTAGCCCATTGTGCTTAGGGGCTAAGTAAAAATAGACCGTGCTTTGCTTTGATTTGATGAGATTTTTTGCTTTTCTTTAAACACTAAGAACGGGCTTTGTGTTTACTCTATATAAACACTAAGAATAAAGGCTTTCATACCTATGGCCCTTACCACCAAATTCACCATCTTATTCAAATTCTATCACAAAATCACAACGAAACTGACAATGGGCCAAACCATTATCTTTATGAATTAGATGCAACTTAAATGCCATTATTCCTCATAAAGTTTATCTTTAGGAGATCGTCATTATGCCTTAAGACTTAAGCTATGCCTATTTGATGAAGGAGTTAGTGAGAAGACAGATTAATTATATTTTATTTTATTTTATTTTATTTATCAGGAGTAATTTTGTAATTTCATTGCATGCTGAAATGAGTTGTGCTAACAGTCTATTAGATCTTCTTTTGAGTTTTATTTAAGTTTAGTTATTTAATTGGGTTTAGTAGTAAAAGCCTAAGAAGTCCAAATCTAAGTCTTAATAGGGTTTTAAGAAATCCTAGTTCAACTAAGATTAGGTATTAGACTTCTATTTAAAGAGTTGTAATTCTTTCTATTAAAATGATGAATGGTTTTAGAATTTAAGAGCTATGAATGCAACCTTCTCTGAGGTGTGATACCAAGGAATCCTAGGTGTGATACCTAGAATTTATCTTTTATTTTATTTACTGTTTATAGCAAAATAGGAACAGCCACCCAAAGCTTGATTGTTCTCCTTTGTTTCATCCCTAAATCCTACTAAGCCTTACTCCCTTGGAAACCCTATAATCCCAATTATTTTCTAGCTTATTCCCCACAAAATCCTAACACTAATTCTTCAAAACCCAAGCTATCCAAATTTGCCCCAAGAGTTATAAATTAGGTTTTATTTGTTCCCCTTGTCCTATGTCACTATTCCTAAGTTAATTTGATATTCACTACTTTTAAATGAGATAAAAAGATTAAACAACAACAACAACAACAACAACAACAACAAAAAAAAAATCAAGTTTATACCAATAATCCATGTGTGTATATATATATAGTGTTAGGTTCAAGTTACACCTAGTGTAATTCTAAACAATGTTACACTACCCAATAACTTGTTATTAAATTCATATTTTAAGAATCTCACCGTTAAATTACATGTTCTATATGTGCTTACCATGCATGCCAATTTTCATGTCAATCAGATGTTATTTACCATGTAATCTATAAACTCATCTTTTATGAATTATTTTAAATTACAAAAACTTGAATTTATATAATTGATTCGTTACATGACTGTTAATCTTTAATCACCATGAAATTTTACAGATATGAATAGTATATGAATATAATGTAATCCAACAGAAGATTTGTCAAAATTCGCATCTAATAATAAGTTATCAAGTGGTGTAATATTACTTAGAGTTACACTAGCTGTAATTTGAACTCAATTCATATATATATATATATATATAGAGAGAGAGAGAGAGAGCATGACTTAGATACAGTACTTAGGTGTTGTTCCTTAGGTTTCCCTTTTAAGATTCTGCCATGTAAATTTTTTCTCATAGGATAGAAGTGTATTTTTTAGTTTAAGTAACCACATGGCTAAATCTTAAGAGGAAAACCTAAAGAACAGCCCCTAAGGTACTGTACCTAAGTTTTGTCTATATATAAAGATGGTATATTGATAATAAAATATTTACAGAGAGTATATGCTGAGGAGAACATAGCCCCTAAGAGAAAATTACAATAAAAAAATCAAGTCAATCTACAGTCCGTCAGAATAACATCAACAAATGACCAATTCATTTCAATACTACCACAAACAAAGCAAAAAGCTGCTTTCTAAGCCAGACGTCCCAAGAGGAAAAGACCCCCGGGGGGGGACAGTGGCAAAGAGCAAAGCTCTAAACAGATAAGTGAGAGAGGAGATTCAAATCACAGACATGGGCACCATAAAATGATGCCAGTATGGCTGGGCTATCACTTGAACCCCTTATCATATATTTTGATAAAATTATGAAAAGGCATAGTAGTAGATGCAAAAAGTCTTTGAATATTTTCTTGAATGTCTCTTAATCCTCTAGTCCTCCGCTTCTTCATCAATTATCTGCAAGATGGTGTGTTAGACCCCTTGTGGTTGCATATAGCCTTTCATCATGGGGTATCTAGAATCAACTAGATAGTATTTCCCCATAAAATAAATAAATATATCATATAGTACTTTCATATTCACAAACAAAAGATATCATTGTAACCAACAATTGACCAACCAATTTTGAACTTGGTGGTGGCTTTGGAAAGTTTAATTATGGTTTACAAATTACATAAAAAATGTGTGTTGTTTGCCAACTTTCCCATCTCATCAAGACAAGTGCGAATAGAATATTAGTGTCACATGCAACCGTCACATTTTGGGTTGTATTGCCCGTGTCACATGCAACCGTCACATTTTGGGTTGTATTGCCCTTTCTTCCACCACATCAACATGTGTACCATCTAATGGAAGCATAAATAGCCTTCATGTTAATGTGTACAATTTTTTTGGATAGGTAAAGACGGGGGGGGGGTAGCTAGTGGGGTTTGAACCACAGTGCCCAAACACTAGAAGAAGGCTAGAATCACCTGGGTATCCCTCAAACCCTTTTCATGCATTTTATTATCTTATAGATGGCACACTTGGAAATCGATGGAAGCATAAATAGCTTTCATGTTGATGTGTATAGTTTATTTATTTTTTGGATAGGTAAAGAGGGGGAGGGGGCTGGTGGGGTTTAAACCACAGTGCCCAAGCACCACAAGATAGGCTAGAACCACCAGGGTATCTCTTGAACCCCTTTCATGTTGATGTGTATTTTATTATCTTATAGATAGACTGTTCAAATATGCATTTTTTTATGGTAAGTTATACACGCACCCGATGAATCTTAAACCCACAACCTCAATTGAAGCATAAATAAACCTTCATGTTGATGTGTACAGTTTTTTTTTTTTTTTGGATAGGTAAAGAGGGGGAGGGGGCTGGTGGAGTTTGAACCATAGTGCCCCAGCACCACAAGAAAGGAAGGAGCCGCAGGGTTATCCCTCAAACCCCTTTGATGTTGATGTGTATTTTATTATCTTATAGATAGAAACACTTATTCAAATATGCATTTTTTTATTTATTGGCAAGTTACACACACGCCCGATGAATCTTGAACCCACCTCACCCTCCACCTAGAATGTATAAAGGGAGGAGGTGCCAATTGAGTTAGGTTGGACCACATTGCCCTAAGTTTCTGTTGTGCTTTAAAGTTGAAAGTGGGCCAAATGAACCTCATTCTTTTAATGAGTAAAAATTTGCCTATCAGCAACAATAGGCAATCTAGGCACCAACTATGGGTAAAGATGTGTCCTAAACTAGTTTAGATATAATTCTTATAGAATTTATTAACTTACCAAACTAGTTTTTTGTGAATTAATCTAACAAAATACAAAACTATCAGGCAGAAAGCTTTGTAAAATTAAGAAAGTATGAAAAAGTTAGTGGAGCGGTGCTTTTTTGCAGAATAATAGTATAACGATTAGGATAAGTGGTAACTTACAAGAAATAAGCCTCTACCGCAGTGCGATTGCAGTGATATCACCTGCATAATTAATACAATGAATGCATAAGAAAATGGTGTTCAATCTCTAATACTCACATTAATGACTTATCTCCTAATGACAGTAATCAATGGCTCCCTGATCTAAGACAAAAATACAGTGGGTTATGTCTGAATCATTTTAAGAGAGCAAAATCATTCTTAGAATATGTGCTTGAAAATAAGAAATGCTATATAATTTAAAAAAAAAAAAAAAAAAAAAAAAAAAAAAACAACAACAACAACAACAATGCACATGCATATCTAGTGAAACTCATGGTGAAAAATTGCTCAAATTTCATACTTTATAGCGCACACAACACACTTAATTCAAAGATCATCTTGCCACTAAACTCTTAACACAAAATGCACATCCTCCTGCCATAATAATGGGATGGAGGGCCAGGTTATGGACTCGAGAACATGACAGTGTGCGTAACTTACCAATAAATAAATAAAGCAATACCCAATTCGAATTAACAAAGAAAAAAAAAGTAAATCCAAAAGCAAATAAGAACGAATTGTAATACTAGATTAAAATTCCAAAAACTTGTTCAGGTCAATTATGTTATTTCACCAAGAACATAAAATATGAATTAAAAAAAAAAACAAAAAAAAAACCAAAACTAATTCAAAACCAGGAGTAAATGAATAAAATTACTCATTAAATCAATAGCATTGTTTAAATAAAATGATTTTAACCTAAAAAATTAAACATATTTAGAAAACCCAGAGAACCCAGAATAATAGAATTAGGGTTTAGAAGTAAAAATACCCAACTGAATCAGGAACGCGAAAAAACACTTTACCGAAATATTGTTAAGGTTTCATTGGGGAAAAAAAAAAAACACACTTACCGGAATTAAATCTGAGAAATCCTCGCGCTCCGATGTTATAAAAATCACGAGATCGAGAAAGGTAGCAACTCAGAGACAGGTAGAGAGAGAGAGAGAGAGAGAGAGAGGGTTTAGGACAGAGACAAGGTTGTGCCGGTTTAATTTTGTGTTTGAATATAAATAGGTTGTAACGGTATTGTAATAAAGAAATAATATTGTAATAAAGAAAATGAGTATTATAATAAAATAAAAAATGAGTATCCTTCTTTTTTTTTTTTTTAATTGCTCGGTGACGTTACTTTTTTTTTCTTTTTTTCTATCCCAAAAAAAAAGTTACTTTTTATTTATCGGACCAAGCAACATTATTTTACCAATGTAATAAATAGATAATTTTTTTCGTATCAAAAAAATAAATGAATAATTTTTTTATATATAAAAAGCAATAACTATACGACTATTCAATTAAAATTATTTTCATAAAAAAATATTTTTCTCACATTGAAAAAAAATTCTATAAATTCTATAAAGTTGATAAAAATATTTTATTGATTTTTTATGTGAAAATATTTTTTCGAAAAATATATTTTTCATTAATTAATTGCATAATTTTTCAATGAAATTGAAGAAATGTCTAAATTGAATAAATTGAAAACTTTGAGAATTAATTGAATAAAAACAAAGTTAGAAGATTAAAATGAATTTTAGTCAAACTTAGAGGGTAAAATTTACATTTTAGATTAAAATTTAAATATAAAAAAAAGTTTTTTTAATCCATGTTTCTCCCTCTTCCATGTTTCTTTGTCAAATTCAAATTTAAAGAATTTTTTTTTTTTTAGAAAATAAGATAGCTCCTAAATTTTAGATAAATTTTAATTAAAAAAACTTCTTTCACTTTTTTTTTTCTTCTAAAATTACTAATGGTTTTTCTTTAAAAAAAAAGCCAATTACAAAAGGAAAAAGAGAAGTTATGTATAGTTTTGATTTTTGACCAAGAAAAGGAGGGTCCAAAGCCACTCTTGGGCAAGAGAGGGAGACCCAATCAGGAAGGAAGGAGATGTTTAAGGGTTCATTCCAATTAAAATATTATTTTTTAGACTTGAAAGTGTACAATGTGTAATGCCATTTAAAATTTTAAATAATTTGCCACTAAATACACTTTTAAATTTGTAATATTTGACACATATAATATATAAAAGAAAGTGGTGTTTCAAACTTTGTCCAAAGTGTTTTGCTTTATCTATGAGACACCCAAGAAACCACATTAAGAGCAACAACATTAGTGGTGCAAAAATTTTAGCAATTTGACACTACGAAAATCTACTTTATTCATTTTACCACTTCAATTTACAAAATAGCCAATATTAGTGGTTTTATTTTAGCATTCAACACAATAAAATAATATAAATAATAGAATAAAATAATATATCTACTATAATAAACAGCAACCCAATAGTAGTGTATATATTATTTTTGGGTTAGAAACTTATTAGAATTATAGATTTGTATTTTGAAAATAACATTTTTTTAACAAATAAATATATATTGACTTTAAGACAAAAGGAAGGAAGGGCCAAAACAAAACCATCTCTTGGGCAAGCATGATTTGGGAATTTTTTTCCAAAATAATCACAACTTTCAAACAATTTTGTTAGTTAGCATAGTTTCCAAACTATTTATGAAACTAACATCTCGAGAATAATATACTCGAGTTCACTGTAGCAACTCGAGTGTATAAGAATTGATTTCTAGTGGAACTCAAGTCTGTAAAAAACGATTTCTGGTGGAACTCGAGTATTATACACTGAGTTCTTGCTTTGCACAGCTAAAAAAAAGAGAAACAAAGTGGAAAATGACTTTCGCCTGAGTCGTGGGTTCAATCTGAGCTTGGGTTCGTGGGTTTCGCCGCTTGGGTCGTGGGTTTTGATGCCTGGGTCGTGGGTTCGCCGCCTGGGTTCGTGGGTTTTGTTGCTTGGGTTTGTCGCTGGGTTCACTAGTCGCCAATTGAGTTCGCCGTTCATCGTTCACTAGGTTCGCTGGTCGCCCTTTGTGTGATTTCTACTTTGATCCTTGTTTGTGTTTGTGTTTGTGTTTGTGTTTGTGTTTTTGTTGTCTCTTTGGTTGTCGTAGATTTTTTTTTTTTTTTTCCAGAGGGGTTGTCATGGTTTTCAGAGGGGGAGAAGAGGAAGAAGAAGAAGGGGTATCTCAGCTTTTTGGTTTTTCTTTTGTGGAACTCAAGTGTTTAAAACTCAAGTTCTAGGCGAATTTTCATTGAAATCAAGCCTGTGATCTCAAGTCCCTAACTCTCGACATGTTAGTTTGCTAAATAGTTTAGAAATGATGATAACTAACAAAATTGTTTCAATATTGGTGTTATTTTGAAAAAAAATTCTGATTTTAAAGAAGAGACATGTTCCTAGTTTTTACCGGTTTTTACATGAATGATTATAAGACTCAGCTTATTTTAGTTGTTAGCTTCTTTTTTTTGTACTATTATGAGTCTCGCATTTTTTGGTATTATTTATAGGTCCCGTTATATTATTTAGTTAACTTTTAACTTTTTTTTTTCTACACTTTTATCAAAAAAATTTCAATTTTAGCTAAATAAGATGTTCCCAAATGGACCCTAAGTTGAACCAAAACGGACCCTAAGTTGAACCAGTTCAACTGACCGATTTGATTTTAAAATATTATAGGTAAGAGAGGGAGACCTAGTTGAGAAGGGAGGAACTATTTAAAAGTTCATCCCACTAAATAAGCTGAATTTTTTTTTTTTTAGAGAACATTGATACCTCAAATTGATTTCATGTTTTAATGGAAACCACACAAAGATTTTGTGTATTTTTTTGAAAAAAAAAAAATAAGGAAAAGATAATAAAAAGTTGAAAATTTGTTAAGAAAGAAGAAAAGATAACATGTCTAACAAATGAAAGTAAATAGAGATGCAAGAGACCCTTTGAAGCCCACATATTGAATATGAGGAACAAGATAGAGAAAATTTGATACGTACTTAAATTTTATTTTCTAGATCTGAAAGTGCACAATAACCCACGTCTTTTAAACACTAAGTGTGTGTTTGGATTTGCGTCTGGTTGAAGCACATTCCTACGTTTGCCTTTTTTTTTTTTTTTTTAGCGCCTATTAGGCAAATCCACAGTGATTTCATTAATGAATAGTAATCGGATGCACTGTTCACGCACTGTTCGTACACTGTTCACGGGACCCACAACGACTTTATTCTGAAAAAAAAATATTAAAAATGGTTCCCATGGCATTATTCACACATTTAAAAATTATTTTGTTACAGTGTTTTCAGTTTTCAGTTTTCAGCAAAATAAGCTGTATCTTGGGAATTATGAATAATATTTTTATTATAAAGCTCGATGGTCTTCAAGAAGAGAAGCACATTGGCTAGCAAGTTGTATAAAAGAGGCATTGTAGAATTTGAAGTCTTCCATGAAATAACAAATTTAGGACTCGTTTGGTATATGTGTTTAAATACATATTCTCAATTTTTAAACAATATTTTACACTTTTTTACACTTTTTTTTAATCACATATTTTCAAAAAAATTAAGAACTATTATTTAAACGCATGTCTACAGAACGGGCCTTAGTTTTAGATTTCCCATAGGAAAAATGTTTGACCCATGAAAGTAGATGTAGAGATGTAGGTGAAGGTACTTTGTTGGATTGATCACCAACGACGTATTATCATGTGCTCTAGCTTGTACTTTATTTGTTAGACTTTTTCCATCTAGCTTCTACTTTATTTGTTAGACTTTTTCCATGTGCAAGCTCATATAATCAAAAAATTCTTAGGTAGTCCCAGAATATAGTGAAATAGTGCTCCCTTCTCTCACATTTATGGTGGACCCTACCATGAATTTAATGAGTGGACTCCACCATAAATGTGAGAGAATGGAGCACTATTCTCCATACTCTTAAAGTACCTAGGAATTACTCCATATAAGCTGACTTTCTTCTTCCTTAATTATTATGACACTTTTTTGGGCTGTGGACCATTTTGTCGGTGACGACAAGAACCGTCATACGTGATGTTGAGACTAATTAAGCATATCATTAGCCTCCGTATACAAATTATAAATGAAAATTATTTCACTATTTAGTTTATTTTTTCTATTATTTATGGGCTTCACTATACTTTTTGGTACTATTTATAGACCTTACTGTACTATTTCAACTAATTTTTATCTTTATCTACAATACTTTTAGTAATAAGTTTTCAATTTCAGCAAAATAAGCAGTATCCAAACAGGCACTTAATATAAATTTATTTTTAAGTTAAATTTTAAATTCAGTTTTCTATTTTTGTTTTTTTCCATATCTTTAATTTTAATATGCTTTTAATTTAGGAACTTTCTTTCTAGTTCTATCTGATATCATTGCTAGTTTTAGTAGACTTAACTGTACGAATTTGATGAATAACTACATTGAAAACAAGTACAATTTTAAATATATTTTTTTTATGAGAAAAAAAAGGGGGCCGGGGGTGACCATGTGTAACTCATCCCTTTGGACTTGACCATAGGGGCACCTCATGCTAGGAAATGTTGGATTGAGCCATAGCTACTATGACTGGGATGCCACCGACCTCACCCTAGCACCCCAAGAGAGCTAACAGTAAGGCACAACGCATGAGTGCTCCTACCTCCCATCCCTGGTACTCGCCAAGGCTCGAACGAGGGATCATTGCGCATGCACGCAGGATCCTACCTAGAACTTTAAGGAAAAGTTCAACATTGACATAGCCATGGCCCAAGAGAACTCTTTTGCGCTAGTTGTTAAACTCAGGTCGCGCCGGAGTACTCACAGTTTAAGGGACAAAGATATCGGTGAAGTTCATGTGCTCATCACAGAACTGCTGGAAGGTGCTGCAGGAAATGAAAAATGAATGAGTACAAGTGTTGACACTTATTCGAATGAGAGTAATGCGACGGAGCAAGGACAAGGAAAGCTAACATTTTCTTATAAGTTCAAGGACCCAACTGCTAATGATCCTACACTGCAGTGTTGAATATTACGAAGAAGAGGAGCTGAAGAAAGGTTATCAGAAAACTGGCAAAATTATTGGGACTGGTAGCGCTAAGTGGGCTGGTTTCAGGACGGACAGGTGGGTTAGTCAGTGGAGCATCCTAGTCAATGCAAGCCCACCTCAAAATCTATGTTGGACAGTGGATTATCGTGTGACTCCCTATTTGGTCTCTGTACCAGTTTCTGTTGTTTAAATGTCTTCTAACGTCTTGTGTGAGTGTGACTCCCTATTTGGTCTTTCAATTCCTAGCTAGAATGTCAAGCTGTTTATGGTATTGTTAGTAATTCTTTGTTTCCTTTTGGGGAAGAGTTTAGGATCTTTTTCTTCTTACTTTGAAGTAAAATTCTCACCATGACGATTATTGGTTGCAATCTTAGACAAAAGTTGTTGATTCTTACTCAAAGCCATATCTTCAATAATATTGTTTCTTTTTTAAGATTCCAATATTATTGTTTCTTAAAAAGAAGAAGAAGAAGAAGAAAGAAGGTAGAGTCGGAGAGCTTAAGTATTCGTATTGGTCAATAAGCGTAATTTTTTTTTGAAAATGAAAATTTATATCATAAAACCAAGAAGACAGAAACAGAGAGGCTACAACAACAGGCCCCTATGCTAGATACAAAGAGTCATTATGGACTAACAAAGAAACAGCAGGGGGAGAAACCCCATTCCACAAGCATGTAGATTCCTTTCTTCGAGCCAGTTGAGCCAACTTATGAGCAAAAACATTGAAATCTCTACTTACATGCTTAAAAATGCAGAACTCAAAGGAATCACACACCAGTAGAATTCCTTGTAATATATGGCCTAACTCACTTCCTGTGGAGTTATCATTCAAGGCTTGGACCATAGCAAGGGCATCACTCTCCAAAATGACCCGAGGCAAATGCATCTCTAGGGCAAGTAAAATTCCTTGCTCCATTGCTAAAACTTCCACCTGGTCAACAGCAAAACATCCTGGCAGATATTTACTAAGAGCTGCTACAACATGGCCAAGGCAATCCCTAATAATCACTCCAATGCTATAATTTCTTCCTTGGTTAGATGTAGCCCCATCAACATTAACTTTGAAAACACCCTGAGGAGGAGCCGCCCACCTATTTTGAGACTGCCTTGGGGGAAGGATGTCTAAGGAGGCAACTGCCTTTTTGAAGTCCTCCAAAGTGTTGTTTGCCAAGCTCCAAACCTGAGATGGGGAGAGTAGAGAATCATTATGCACTAATTTGTTTATGTTAGACCAAATGGCCCAATATAAAACAAAAAATAAATCTAGGGCCTATGAGGCATTTGAATGATTTAAATGCAAGGCCATGTCTAAGAAAGACCAATGGTGACCTTGGGATAATCTGGGATAATCTGGCCATAAACTCCAAACAAGGGAGGCCACCTTACAATGGAGGAGAGCGTGATTGATATCCTCGGGTTCCAAACCACAAATGGGGCAAGCAGTGCTGCAATTGATCCCTCTTTTACTTATATTATCATAGGTAGGCAAACCATTGACACAAGCCCTCCAAGGAAAAATTTTAATTTTCGCCGGGAGGTTTAGATGCCATAAATTCCGCCAAAGATGTCTATAAGGATCCCTAGAAGAGCTTTCTCCCTCTTTAGAAGCATCAATCATACTATGGGCAACATGATAAGCACTTTTCACCGAAAATTCACCTTTCCTATTTCCTATCCATACAAGCTTGTCTTCTGGCAAGTTATAACTTAGCGGAATCTTCAGAATGGTTTCCACATCGAAAGGAAGAAAAGTAGCACGAAGAACCTCTACTTTCCACCATCTAGAGACCAGATCAATGAGAGATGAAATCATAGGGCATTCAAAATTTTGGATATGGGGAGAGATGACTTTATAGGTGGAAGGTGTTGGGAGCCATCTATCCTCCTAGATATGAATTTGCTTCCCATTACCAACTCTCCACCGGGTTCCCCGCCTTATAATTTCTAAACTACTATGGATGCTCCTCCAAGAATAAGAAGGGGAAGAACCAAGCTTAGCATTTAATAGATTACCTGTGGGGAAGTACCTAGCTTTAAGCACTTTTGCAACCAATGAGCTCGGATTATTGAGAATTCTCTAAGCCTGCTTGGCAAGCATGGCTAGATTAAAGGCTTTCAAATTCCTGAACGCTAACCAACCTCTTGCCTTTGGATTGCACATCCTTTTCCAGCTAACCCAACCCAATTTTGTTTCCTACTGCCTTTGGCCCCACCAAAAGTTTTTTATCATTTTTTCCATGTCATCACATAGGCCTTGAGGAAGTAGGAAGCAACTCATAGTGAATGTTGGAATAGCTAGAGCCACTGCTTTGATAAGAATTTCTTTTCCACCCATAGAAAGAAGCTTACCTTTCCAACCCGCAAGTTTTTGACCAACCCTCTCCTTTAAAATTGCAAAGACTTGCTTTTTTGACCTGCCAATAAGGAAGGGGAGACCAAGATATTTAGTATGTCTCAAATTCTGCATAGGGCCAAGGATATTAAAAATCTCATCTCTAGTTGCTTGGGTTGTATTAGGACTAAAGAAGATGGAGGATTTGTCCTTGTTTACTTTCTATCCCGAAGCTTCTTCATATTCCATTAAAGTAGATCTTAGCAAGTGGCATTCTTCCAATGATGCTTTACAAAAAAGTATGTTGTCATCGGCAAAGAAAAGGTGGGTCACCTTTGGGCAACCCCTAGTAATGGAAATGCCTGTGATGAGCTTATTCCTGGTAGCCTAGTGAATAAGTGTTGAAAGACCTTTAGTACACAAAAGAAACAGGCTCGGGGAGAGTGGGTAACCTTGATGGAGGCCTCTCGAAGGATGGATGTTTCCATGAGCAACCCCGTTAATAAGGACTGAGTATAATACTAATGTAATGCATTGCATAACCAAGTCTCTCCATTTATTGCAGAACCCCATTTTTTCCATGACTTTGATATGAAACCCCACTCAACCCTATCAAACGCCTTGCTCATGTCAAGTTTTTCAGCCAAAAAACCCTCTTTCCCCGCTGTTTTATGTTCTAAGTAGTGCATCAACTCGAAAGCTACTAGCACATTATCTGTGATGAGCTTGTCAGAGGTGAAGGCACTTTGATTTTCGGATATAATATGGAGTAGGAGAGGTTTTAGACAGTTGGCAAGTATTTTAGAAATGAGCTTATAGACAACATCGCAGAGGCTGAGAGGATGAAAGTCTGTCATTCTTTTGGGGTTACTTATTTTTGGAATTAGGGAGATGTTAGTTTTGTTGAGCTCCGGTATGGGTAAGTTATGGTTGAGGACATTAGGATCATATCATTAATGTTGTTGCCAACAATACTCCAATATTTTTGAAAAAACATAGGGGATATACCATCTGGTCCAGGGGCCTTATTAGGATGGATTTGTTTTAGAGCAACTACCACTTCATCTCTAGTGAATTCCCTTATTAGGCTTTCATTCATTTCATCTGTCACCTTAGAAGGAATAGCATTAGTTACTTCCTCAATCCGGCTGGGGTGGGAGGAGCTATATATGTTATCAAAGTAAGATATAGCAGCTTGGGCAATGCTTTCTTCATTATCACACCATCGACCTTGTGTTGGGTTACACGTGTGAGTGAAGTCCCATATTGAATAAAGATGAGAAGAATGAGTGGTTAATATAACATAATTGAGCACATACCCATTGGGCTTAGGTCTTTTGGGTTAGAGTGTGTCTCTATATGTTATAT
>NW_027069480.1:893509-899144 GCF_002906115.3 Quercus suber
AATTCTTCCCCCCCCCCCCCCCCCTCGCATATTACTCCATGTATAATTCGGACCACAATAACCCAGGTCATGGAAACCACAATAATTTATAGTTTCCCTAAAACCGTCTATCTGTTGCTGAGGGCAATTTGCTCCCCCAAATTTCTCATTCATTGAGAGTATTTCATTAAAATCACCTAAGTATAACCAAGGTATTTGGAGTTGATTATTAATGAAAGCGAGAAGGTGCCAAGATATATACCTTTTGTGTGTCTTTGGGTGGCCATAGAAACCCGTTATTCTCCATCTATAATCGCTGCTGGCGTCTGAGATTACTGCATCAACGTGGAATTTTGTGTAGCTTTTTACCTCCAAATTAATTTTCCTTGTCCAAAGAAGAGCAATTCCCCCACTTCTGCCAACACTAGGCACAATCAATCAATTTGAAAACCCAATTTTGTTCTTTATTCTTTCCATGCGATTTTTCTTTGATTTTGTCTCCATGAGAAAGACAATTTTGGAGTTCCAGCACCGCACCAAATCATTCAACGCCCTAACCGACCGGGGATTGGGGAATCCCCGGCAATTCCAACTTATAGCCCTCATTTCTTCCACTATTGTAGTAATTTTTCTATACCATACATTATACAAAGCCAATCCAAAAAGGAATAAGAAAATCCAAGGGTACAGACAGAGCATCAAACCCACACCAAGCACAAAGAGAAAATCCAGAAAACAGACCCCTAAAAGGCAATAGAGAATTACTAAATCATATAGAAACTACTCACATATTACTTGGGATGTCCACCCCTGGCCAAATCACACCCGGTCCGGAAATGCCTTCACTAACTAGAAAATCATCCAACATAAGCTCCTGGCGGCCTCAATACACCCACTCCCACACCAAACCAGAAGACCCACACATATATCCGATAAACCTCTGGTAGAGAGGGGAAACCCACAAAAAGAATATTGTTGGACAGACAAAGGAACCTGATCTCACGCAGGGAGCCAATGGAAGCTTGTGCGAACGCTATTGGAAAGACCCAACAAAATCTAAGCTCCAAAAGGGGGAGCTTTAGACCCCACGATTTAGGGAGAAAAAACAGAAATTTTTTGAAAACCCAAGTAAAAGCCCCTAGTAAGGATTAGGCGGCCAAGAAAAAGCTCCTAGAATGACCAATTAGAGCGATCGTTTGGAGAAGAAGGTGCTCGGACTCAGCGAGAGAGAAAAACTCCTACAGGGGAGAACCTTGGACACTGTTGAAATTAGAGAATGTCAACAAGCGTAATTGCTTGCGTGTTACTCATGAGTCATGATATCAACCCTTCACGTGGAAAAGAGAATTTTACTTCATTCTTGGTCTTTGAATGTATTTTCATTCCCATGTATATGAATCCTCTTTACTTGTCCAGGTTGCCGGGTTAGGTACTTAATTTTTGTTGTTCAGAACGAGAATTTAACTAGTTTAACACTCCATGGAAAATAAAATGCTGGGCAATATGTTAAGTTTCCAAGAAGTACACCGGTGATTCACGAGGTTTGAAAGAATGAGAGAGAGGTTTTTTTTTTTTTTGAGAAACATGAGAGAGAGGTTTTGGTGCTGACTTGAAGTGCCTCATTCTGGGTGTTACACCTATATTAGTGGTTCTCATGAGTCCCCCATATGAAATTTGTCCTATTTTAGATTATGTAAAGTTGTTTTAGCAATTTCTTTGTATAAAAAAAAGCTTGTTTGGTAAAGACGAGAGAGGCTAATTTGGCTGCCCCATTGTTTCAGGAAAATGGGATTTAAAAATAGATACTTTTGTTTGTGTTCTTTTAGAAGATCCAACTGAGTTTCTGTTAAGCATTAGGAAAATGTGCCGTTTGTGGTGTGTGTATATATATATTTGCAGTTTATCAAAGAAAAGAAAATAAAATACTGATAATTTACAAAAATAAAATAAAATATTGATAATAAGTTAATAACATACATTTACCTCTCGGAATTTCAATAATTTGCTGTCGATAATAATTTTTTTATAATTAATTTGAAGTGGGGAAGCTAATTAAAATTAGTGAAGAATTGATTCTATATAATAAAAAAATTAGTGACGAATGCATGATAACATAGGGTTTTAGGAGTCATAATTTTGTTGGGGTGAACGTTTACTTTTAAATTTTAATACTAAATTGCTTACAAGGAAATTTAAGATTATCAAAAGATTTTACTCATTGAGTAGTGGGACTTGTATATGCCAAATGTTAGGAACATTTGGCATTTAAGCCCCAAAATTGCTCAACAATGGGAAGGCCATATCATATATGCCAATTTTTTTTTGAGATTTAGCTACAGTACCATCTCAAATGTAAGATGGTACTGTTAGCTGAATGGTATAAAAAGGAAAAAAAAATAATAATAATGCTTCCCTCTCATTAAAATAATTTTACTCGGCAATTTCTCTCTCCTCTCTCATTTTTTCTCTTTCTTTTCTCTCTCTTCTTTCTCTCTTTCTCGTCCCCTCTCTCTCTCGCCATTGTCAAGATTCTCTCTGTTGTCTGTGCTAGATCGGAGCTCACGTCGAATCACTAAGCTAGATCGGAGCTCACGTCGGATCAGATTTCTAGATCAGTGTGGTGGCGAGGCTGGTGGCACGGCTGAGATGGGCATGGTGGCTGGAGGTCAGCGCAATAGAGATCAGCGTGGAGACTGATGTGGAGATCAACATAGAGACTGGCGTTTGGTGGGTTTGGTGGCCGGCGTGGAGATCAGCATAGAGATCGGCGTTTGGTGGTGTTGACATGGTGGCCAGTTTCTGGGTTTGGTGGCCAGCGTTTGGTTGGTTAGGTTGCTCTGGGTTTGCTGGGTTTGTAGTGGGTACTTGGTGGGTTTTATTTTTTTATTTTTTTTTATTTTTTTGGGTTTTTGGTTTCGGTGGGATTTTGTTGGGCCGAGGGTAGTGGTGGGGTGGTGGTGATTGTTTGTTTTTAGTTGTGGCCGGTTTCTGGGTTTGGTGGCCAGCGTTTGGTAGGTTGGGTTGCTATGGGTTTGTTGGGTTTGTAGTGGATACCTGGTGGGTTTTATTTTGTTTTTTTATTTTGGGTTTTTGGTTCTGGTGGGATTTTGTTGGGCCGAGGGTAGTGGTGGCATGGTGATGATTGTTTGTTTTTAGTTGTGGCTGGTTTCTGGGTTTGGTGGCCGGCGTTTGGTTGGTTGGATTGGTTGGCCGATGCTAGAGGTTGAGGGAGAAAGAGAAGAAAAGGAATTGAAAAAAAAAAATAGTAAAAAAAGGAATAAAAAAGAATATTTAAATAAAATGGGGGAAGAAAAATAGAGTTTTGGGGTGTTGGGTGGATTGCAAAATGTTATGGCATAATTGATAAAGTAGCTTTTTGAGATGGTAAAATAAAATGAGATAGCAAAATCGGCTATGGATGCTCTAAGTTGGCATCTTTTAGAAGTATACTCGTGGAAATCATTTCAATGTTAAAAATTGAAGGATTTTTAAAAGACAAATTTTAATTGCTAACAATGAATTATGTCTCCAAAAAGCGATTTTAGACGAATTCATTTTTTAACTATGAAGTTCGCCTTTCAAGAGATAGAGGTGTTTTTAGTGTAGAAAAGACTATTTCATCTTTTTAACATTAAAATTTTTATTCCCAAATATTTATACAGGCACTCATTGTCAACCTTGAGATTTGGCAGCCTAATTTGGGATATATCTGGTTGAATCTTTCAGCCCCATTTCACAATTAGGATTTCGTTTTTTTGTTGTTGTTTTCTCTTCTTTTATTATTATATTATTGGTATACTTAGTACCATGTCATTTAGAATTTAATGGATAAAAACAAGGCACCACATTTTATGGCTCAAGTGGGCAATTCCGTGCAGTTTTAATCACATGACACCACATATGCCTTTAGATCCATAAAGCTTTATTTGGATCATAAAGACAGTGTTTAGACTTGGGGAAAAAAAAAGTTCAAATATTATTGGTATAATCTTTTATTGTCGAATAAATAATATGAATTCAAATCTCATTTACACCCAAAACCAAATAAAGTCTTACCAAGATAAAGAACTATAATGGAAGATAAAGAACAACTATAATGGGACAATCATCATAGGTTCAATCCGTTACTTCTTAAAAATAAATAAATAAAAAGGACTAGAGAGAAGCTTCATGTCATTTTTCCATAGATGCAGGCTAATTACCACTTTACCAAAGGATAAATGCTCGAATGGTCTTGAAGAAGCCAATAGCCTGGATGCCATGTCAAACCTCTCAGCTGTTAATTGACTAGCCCCCCCAAAAGAGAAACTAGTGACAACTCACAAGAGAAAGACAAATACATACATATGTGCAGGCATAATTAATGTCAATAGAACAGAGAGAAAGGAGAAAAACTGATACAGGAAGATAAAATAAAAATCATTAACTAACTAATTTATTCATTGAAAAAAAAACAAGTAATTGTTGCCATTACGCATGGCATAAAAATTAGCACTTGTCAAAACTATTCTATAAAGACTTGTTCTTACACGTTTTGGCCTTTAGGCTCTAATATGGAAAGACCAAGATTGAAACTCAGTAAATTGAAAGAGGAAGCACCCTATAAAAAGGAAAAAAATATATATATATATATATATCAAAGGACCTAGACAGACTTTTCATCAAGGAGGAAAGCACCCTGTCATCTGTATATGGTTAAGGGTGCTTGGAAGACCATATTTATGCAGTGCCTGTTGGCCGGCTCTGAATCCATCTCCATACACATGGGATATGCCTGATTCAATCTGATGTTTAAAGAACTCCCCGAGCTTCTTTTTGTATTGTACCTCCTTTCAATACAGTGGAAGTAGACGACGAGCTTGATGCAACATTGCTGCCTGACATGAGCTTGGAACTCAACCACATGTGAGCTAGAACCTGACAGATACCTTCCTCAACGTCTTGACTGAGAGTCCGGTAACCTTTCACATATACAGCATATATGCCAGCAATCATTTCTTTTTTATTTCCTAAGTATAAATAAATAAATGAATAAATAAGAGAAAAGAAAAAAAGAGTCGTGACCAAGAAAAGAAACAACATAGAGTTCAAGCGATCACAGTGTAATAAATGAAGGTCATTCCCAGAAAGCTTTTCCTTCCTTTTTTTTTTTTTTTTTTTGCTACGAGTGACGGGGAACTAAGGCTTGGTTGAGGATTCATGGCCAACCCCAAATATTTAAGACTAAGACTTAGTTGTTGTTGATAAAGGGGGACTAAGCCCTCCTGTGATCATTTCTATGCCCTCCCCAATGGGAGAGCACAGAGGTACCCTTGAGCCAAAGGCAGGGCTCAGTGGTCATTCCTTGAAACCTTGATGTGATCTTTGAGGAAGAAATTGATACATGTTATATACTGTAAGCATGGGAGACTTAATTTCACTGAGGAGGGAAATAAGTTATATGTTTTCCAGTGCCCACTTAACATGACGTGTGTCATGAAATATAGAAGTACCTTTAAGTCGCAGCCATGCATGAATAATTAGTAACTGTGCTGTGTAACTGGTGGTCTATGCCTTAGTTCTGCTAGCGTACTTCTTGTCTGAAATGTTTTATGCATGACTGGAGTTCTCTTTTCATATAGGTTGTATACTGGATCAATCCTAGCATGAGATGTTT
>NW_027069480.1:899495-921310 GCF_002906115.3 Quercus suber
ACTCTTTCTTCTCTCTCTTTCTTTTCCTTCTTTCTTTCTCCGCCTCAGTTCTTCTTCTCAGTTCTCCCCTCTCTTCCTTTTTTTTTTTTTTTTTTTTCCTTCTTCTTTCTTTCTCCAGAACCTCCCCCCCTCCATTTTTCTTTCTTTTTTTCCCCCTTTTTTCTTTTCTGTCTGCGCCTTCTCTATCTTTTTTTTTTTTTCCCTGTCACTCTCCCTCTCTGTCTTTTTTTTTTCTCCGCCTAGGCCATTTCCGTTGAGATCGGCCGTCGCCATTGAGATCGGCCTCGCCGTGGAGTTCGGCCTCGCCGTGGAGTTCAGCCTCGCCATCGCCGTTGAGATCGGCCGTTGCCGTGAAGTTCAGCCTCACTGATGAGGCTGTCACCGTGGAGATCTCTGATTCTGATCTCTCTTTTTTTTTTTTTTTTTTTTCCTTCAGTTGTGTATTCCATGTGATTGTGATTATGGGTGAGTTGGTTCTTTTTCAAGCTCTTTTTTTTGGGATAGTTTTGTGTTGATTTCGGGGATTTTTTTTTAAGGTATTATTGGGTGGTGGTGGCGGCTGGTGGATTTTTATTGGTGGTGGCGGGTTGTACCTGTGGGTGGTGGTGGCAGGCTGTGCTTGGTTATGGTGGTGGCGGTCTGTGCTGTGTACGGTGGGGTTTTGTTGAAGGTTTTGAGTTTTTGTTTTCCTCTTTTGTTGAGGTTTTTGTATTTGGAATTTGTTGGGAGGACCAGTGATTGTGGTTGTAGTTTGTGGGGGTGGTTGTAGCGGTGGTGGTGGTTGTGGTGGTGGTTGCAGCGGTGGTTCTTGGTTGGTGGTGACTGTCATGGGGCTGTGACTGAATATTGTTGGGTTTTGAAGAAATATATTATTTTAATGTGTTGAATATATTATTTTAATGTTTAGAAGGGAGAATAGAACATCTGATAAATAGTCAATTGTAAAATGATGTACTAAAATGATAAAGTAGGTATTTGGTGTGTTAAAATGACATTTTTTATAAGAGAGCTGATGAGAATGCGCTTACATTTACAAGGATGGATCAGCCCTCAAGAATAATATCACTGCAATCATGATCTCTCATCAGAGCTTCACTATATAAAATTTAAGTTAAAACATAAGTGGTTTTACACCAAGAATAACATGTAACTTGATTCCAGGTTAAGGAATTTCAGTCAGCATATTTGGCCCCACTCCCATCTTTTCCAAGTTCATTGGAAGAAACTCCATAACATGCAAATCATATATCTCTTGTTGATCATGCATGTATTATAAAAAAAGTAACAAAAATTAAAAAGAAACATGTTTTTAAGCAATGTCCACAAGGCTGCTGTGCCTCAGCCCAGGTGGTAAAAAGGAAGGGTTTTTGTTGGTAACTTAGGTTAATTATTGCTAATAGAGAGAGAAAGAGAGTAATTTCTGCAGTATTTTGCTGATTGTTTAAAACTCATTTGTCGTTTTTGTCAACTGCTTTTCTTCAATTACAGCATAAAATTCACTTAGTAAATTGGTCTAAGATATGTAGGCCAGTGAAGAATGGAGGGATAGGCCATTAGGTGTTTGAGAAGGTTTAACTCTGCCTTATTAGCCAAATGGTTGTGGCGCTATGGTTTGGAGAATGATGCCCTTTGGAGAAGGGTCATTGGGGCGAAGTATGGGAATGAGTGGGGTGGTTGGTGCACAAAATCTGTGTCTGGGGCATATGGTGTTTGTTTGTGGAAGTTCATTCGGAGTGGCTGGGGGAATTTTTCCAAGTTCATTTGGTATGAAGTGGGTGATGGAACTTGTGTGAAGTTTTGGGATTATATGTGGTGTAGGAATTGTCCTCTTAAGGAGGCGTTTCCAGATTTATATAATATTAGTAGGACAAGGGATGCTTCGGTCTCTTAAGTTATGTGCTTTGTAAATGGGAGAGTTTCTTGGGACATTCTGTTTTGTCGTTTAGTGAATGATCAAGAGTCACAATTTTTGGATTCATTTATGGTTTTGATCTATTCCACTAAGGTGCGGGGTGTTGGTTCTGACAATCTTTATTGGAAGCTAGCCAGCAGTCGAGGTTTCAAGGTGAGTGGATATTATCATTCTATTTCCCCTTCTATTGGCATTCCTTTCCCTTGAAAAATGGTGTGGCATTCGGAGGTTCCTCCTCGGGTAGCTTTTTTCTCCTGGACTGCGACTTTAGGCAAGATTCTAACTATAGATAACCTTCGGAAGAGGCATTTTATTGTCCTTTAGTGGTCTTTTATGTGCAAAAGGTGTGGAGAATCTGTAGATCATCTCCTCCTTCACTGTCCTATAGCCTTTGAGATGTGGAGCATGATTTTTTGCTTGTTTGGTATTTGTTGGGTGATGCCTCAAAGGGTAATGGATTTGTTGGATTGTTGGACATGCAAATTCAGGCGTCATCGTAATATAGTTATTTGGAGGCTTGTGCTGCACTGTTTGATGTGGTGAATCTGGCGGGAATAGAATTCTAGAAACTTTGAGGGTTGTGAACGGTCCATGATTGAGTTTAAGTCTTTCTTCTTTTTTACTCTTCTCGAATGGTGTCTTGTTTTACCATCTTTTTCTTGTATTTCCCTTCCTGTGTTGCTAGATCATTGTAATTTGGTTTCTAGATGTTTTTGCCTTTTTGTACATTTCCTATGTACTGGGCTGTGTTTTTTAATAAAATATTTTGTTACTCATCAAAAAAAAAAAAAAAAACAAAATACAAAATTACAGTTTATTTTTTTTCAATTTAAGTAGATTTTCAAAAAGTTCACCAGTGTTCTTGGAACTTGGAAAGAGAAAAGGTACTCGATGACAGTATCTCTGATAAGAATTGCTCTAATGCAGAAAATGGAGAAATAATTTTATTTTATTTTATTTAGAAGTTAATTGTATTTGTTTGTCCATTGGATTTTATTTTAGGTCTTAATAAGTTAAGCAGGTTATTAGTATTTTATTTAATTTCCTAGTGTTAACATTGCTTTTGTAACTCAATAATTGAGTTTTTCAAATTCAATTATAATTAGAGTTTAGTTCCAGTAGACTAACTGTGTCCTTGAAATGTTATTAATCAAGCAAACTGTCTAACTTGTCTCCATATTATTAATTTAGTGTGTTAAATAGACTAAGTGCTAATTTGTATGTTATTTTTTTCCCTGTTCTTCAATTTATTGTTGCATCAGTTTCAAATTGTCATGCATCATGCTCGTTTCTTCAACACCCCTACCCAACCCACCCCCCACTCCCCCAACCACCACCACCACACACAGAAAAAAAAAAAAAGCAACATTCAGGTTATAACAAAAGAAATATTCAAGCACTTGCTAAGTGTATTCTTATTTTACCTTACCAAGCAACATCCAGGTTGTTTTACAGATTTTTTTTTTTTTTTTAAAGGCATTGACATACTATTTTCAGAGCCTCTATCAATAAAGGCAAAAACTAGGTATTGTAAAATTGCTTGATCTAGAAATATTTTTGCATCTTGTCTTAGTCTGTAAAATTTCTTTACATATGCTACATTGATCTTTGATGTGTGTGTGTGCATGGAGATATAGATGTAAGAAAATCATAAAAAAGAGATCCTATTTACAAAAAATAAGTACTTGCAAAACATTTTCAAAAATATGTGGCATCTGTTTTAAATGTAGAATATTATTCATATATGCGGCATGTGTGCGCACACATCGTGTGTATATATATATATATATATTCCCTTTTGTGAAGTGTTAGCTGTCATAGAATTGTGAACAAATGTATTTCCAAATCCCTTGATTTTAGAGTAATACTAGGACACAAATTTTTCACAACGCTGACATGGCCTGTTGTGATTAGAGCATATCATTTCATCTGGTCCACCACTGACACTACTTTTATTATGCACCAATCATATCATGCTACTTTTATCATGCAGAATCAAACAAGCCAGTTAACTTCCCTAGACTTGCTGATTTTATTGGGTGTTGAATGGTTCCCTTCTAGAACAAGTTGTAAAAGCAATGAGAGATAAAGATACAATACCTTGGAAGACCATACAAGATGAGAATTGCAGTCACCTCACAACGACGGCTTAGTTTGAAGGGCTCTGTTACCATGTTCACGTTTCTCTTTCCAGCCCCATTCCTTGTTCACCTTACCTGTTGATTTTGAGGGTCAAAATGAGACAAATTGTAAGCCATAAACAAAGAATCATAACAGAAAGGCAGAGCCCTCTGGTCTCAGGCATGTGATAATGTCCCTGGCCAAGACAAGAGAATAAAAAGTCAATTTTGTAGCTCTAAGAAATGAGGAAGAATTACCAGACAAAATAAATATATAACAATCTGTGGACACTGATGGAAATATTACATTCGGACACATAACTGGAGCTTTTATGAAATTCTTTGAGATCTAGTGTAAGGACATGTATAGACATGCTTCCCTCAAAAAATAAATAAATCCTATGAATTTTCATGTCTGGCATGCCAATTGTCACTACGGAAGAACAAACAATAAAAACCTTGCATACAACAGCTGATGTAAAATGATTTAATTGCATTTGCCCTTACATTGTTTTCTCCCTCTCTTGCTTCATTTAATGCTTGTCTTTCAACCAGGAGTAACGGAACTTGCTGCTCCACTTTCATATTCAAACCTTCATAAAATTCTTGTATATCTAGATATAGAGGTTGGCATTCATGGGTATCCATGACTGCAGTGTCCAGACATTCCAGACAGAGCCTCCGACCATCATTAAGGGAAACATATCTTGTGTCTTGTGGCTGCATATAATGAACAAATATATCATGCAATTAACATTTTGCCAAGAACCTTGATTGGTTTATAGGAATTTCTTGGCAGATAAAAGTGATTTAATCTCCAACCTCCATTCTCTCACAGCTGCAACACCGAGGAGTATTGTCATGTTCCTGAAAAGGGCAGTATTTCTGGATCCAAAAGGGATGTGCCCTATATTCAATTAGACCAGCAGGATTTGTTGGAATCTGTTGAAAAGATAAATATATTTGAAAATCCCAACAACAACTGCAATGAGTAATATATCCAAGGAAGAAGAAATTCAATCGGAATGTGTCAATTTTTTTAAAAATGTTCCAAATTTGATCTTTAAAACATGACGCTTTTTTAAATAAAAAAAAAAAAAAATTGGTTAGTTTATCACACACATCTAGTGGGTTTTGAATCCATGATTTATCCTTCACCCTTTCTAATGGGGAAAAGGAGGTGTCATTTGAGCTAGTGCACACCGGCAAGGGGAGAAAAAATTGACATATCACAGATGTCAGGAGCACCTTGTATGCAAATACCCATTTATTTCTATAAGAGTCTTATGTGAGTCACTTGTCTAAGCTTAAGTCAATTAATAAGTCACGAGACCCCTTAAATGAGTCATGTGACCCACTGTCCTTTCAATAAAATATTTTCAAGCCAATGGATTAGATTACGTTTTAAGTTCTGAGATGCTTATTTAAAAAATTAACAGCTGAGATTGCATCTTTAGTAGGGAAACCCCTTTTATATATTAAAGCAATTTGACGTTGCAGCTTGTCTTCTCCTTCTAAAATGTGGGTGTTCAAGCCAATTTATTAGCTAGAGTTTGCTCTCTGATAATCCTTCATATGCACATGCATCGTAGTCGTATCTACATTCCTTCAGATTTAAAATGAGATGCATCATATCTAAAATTAACTATGCATCAAATTTAAAGATGCATCATATCTCAAAATCCATCCTTATCTATTAACTCTCCTTCACCATGAATACAAAAAAGTGAAGCATGCCAGTTTATGCAAAATTAGAATTAAGACATATATTGTTCATTCAAGAGATACTTACAAAGTGCTTGCAAACATCACATTTTGGGTGGTAATTCTCCTTGTAGCAAGCTTTATGATATGGATAATTTCCAGACGTGGAGAACTACAAACAACCAAGAAAAAGAGAGGGAAAAGAAAGATTACAGGTAATTCAAACAAGACTTCTAATAAAAGAACCACAGATGCCAAGACTCGAATCAGCAACAAACTAGAGTGATTTGGGAGCTGAGTAGGAATAAAATTTTGCACCTCATTATCAGAAATTGGTAGGTTGCAAGAATGGCATCGGAAGCATTCAGGATGCCAAACTGCATTAAGGCAATTCAGATATCTTCCATAACCAATCTCAGTGTAGCAACCAGCACAAATCCTACAGGAAAAACCAAAATTAATAAAAAGAACGAGAGAGAGAGAGAGAGAGTAATAAATTTTAAAAAATTAATACCTTTAAAATAGATGGGGCATGATAATTGCACCCAACAGCTAAAGTTTATTGTTGTGAAACAACATTCTATACATGTGCGGGCTAAACTAGGGCCAGAAATTGAGATGATGCATTGATTTAATCCAAAGCTAAAATACCTTGACCCCAAAGGATAGTACATTGGCATGGGTTGATATATATTCCCATGTCCATATCTGGGAGGAGGAGATTCCACATTTTCCAAATTTAGGCTCTCTTGTAGAGCTTGGGCAAGTTGTTCATCATCTTCCAATTGAGAATCACGATCTACCCAAAATTTTGAGAAGCTTATTAATTCAAACTGTAGAATTTTATTATATAAATGCACTAACAAAAAAAAAAAAAAAATAGAAACCACAACCTCCCCCCCACCCCCAGTGCAAAAAAGAAAAAAGAAAAAAGAAAAGAGAGATGAATATGCTCCATCACTTAAATTTAAATAACAAGTGCGTAATTTCATGAAATTGACCCCAAGAAACAAATGCAATGCATAGGACAGCAGGTCAGAGACCAGAAATTGATGCATCATTTCATATATCAGCACCAATTTAATAGGAATACAAAGATGTTCAAAGATGGTCTAAGAGCAATGCAGGACATTTAGGAATCAAGTAAAGGTTACATTAGAGGTTGAAGTACAGATTGGAGACAAGGTTATATATTCACACCATAGAAAAAGCGCATCGCACCTCATGAAACAGCAATTGGCTCTATGAAACTTTCTTCATGTGCTTCAAAATAAGTCAACGTATCACTTATAGGGGTTGCATTTGCCTATCTGGGCAAGCATATTGGGGGACCAAATAAATTAGGAGCATTAGTCAAACTGTTGAAGTATGACTTCGACCTAATACTGACTCTAAAAGACCCAGAACAGATGCAGGCCCAAAATTGAAAGAGCAAGCTACCAATGAATACAAAATGGCTGAAATACACATGCCCAAAAAAAATTTTTTGGCAACAAATATTCAAAATTTAATTACTTTACGATATCATGTAGGGAACTCCAAAAAATAACCGGCCAAAAAACATAATATCTAGAAAAAATTATATGAAAACACTGGTGTGCAAAAATAATGCAATGCCTTTGAGTGCACAGACAATATACAATGGCAGGAGGTGGTAGCATCTGAAAGCATCACGCACCAATCACTCTTTTTCCTCTTTGACTTTCTTCTAAAAGAGATTCTGCAATAGCATGATCTATTTCTTCATCATTCTCTGACCGCACATCCTACATTCAAGTTCCCATTGAAACATGTCAAAAGGAGAACCATATAAAGAACAGATTCAAAAAAGCCATAAACAAGGACTCTAAGTAGTATAATAACATCAGGGAAACAATTTAATTATATAATAAGAGCAATGTTTATTGCATCAACTGCAAAAAATGTCAAATTACATGATTAAACAAAAACTAAGAAGAGATATGACTGGTTGCATGTCCCATTCCAATAATACAAGATTGCAATGATAGCAATAAAAGAGGATGGCAAGGAGTGACAGATGTAATAACCCCTGAGGTAGAAGGTCCATAATAATTTGGATCTTCTGCATAACTCGAATCATAATGCCCTTCTGAAAATTTATGGCTTGAGCCCTTAAAAATCTTGCTAAGCCAACCCATTATGCCAAATGTTATCTGCTCATGGTCAAAGAGGTTTATACCTGCTCATAAAGCATCTATTTAAGCAAAGAAAACTCAAAATTGAATAAAAGATGCAACAGAAGATTCTGATGTTTCTGATTAGTCTGCGTGGATTTCTATAGCTAATGATATCCACATAAAGAAGCTGCAAAAGCCAATTTTCAAAGTGAAGCATTCACAAGTTTATGCTTCTCAAATATGGAGATATTATAAGCAATTCTGTTTGAGCCGGCAGTTCTTAATTTGATGATAAACCAAAAACAATGGAGGAAAAAAAAAAAAAAAAATTAATTCTTCAGTGACTTGATCAAGGTCAATCCCATTTGGCAAAAGGAAAAGGTCAAATGGGTTCAAAGCAATCCATAAGAAATTAGAACTAATAAAATTGCATGCCAAACTCTGATCATGTCTCCATACAAACTAGCACACTATATTTACTATTTATTTTTTTTCTTGCATGCACACCCCCATTCCACCAATAGCTATCAAATTCATCTATTTCACTTCGATATGAAAATTAGAGAAAAACCCCACCAAAGAAAATCAGAGAAAAAACCCACCAACATCTTGATGACCCAGAACGCTTCAGCTACAACGTGAATGACAGAACAACAAAAATTCACGCCACCACTACTCAATATAACATTAAAAATAAATAAATAAATAAAAGACAGACATAAAAAAGAGATTCTTCCAGCTCAACATGCTTAAATTCATAATGTACAAGAGCTTAATTTCAGGTTAAAGCAAAAAAAGTTAAGAGAATCAAATAGTGGAGTCATGACTCACCTCCAAAAAAAATCAAGATGGTTGAAGCTGAAGAGACCCAGATCAGCTAAGATCCCAATTGGCTCAAAAGTAGATATTACAAACACAGAGATTGTATAAACATAAACAACTGAACAACTTTAAAGATTGTTTCTGACTCGCACCCTTTTCATTCTTTCTCTTTCTCTTTCTCTGTGTTTAATCTATTCAAAAAAAAATAATAATAATAATAATAAAGAACCAAAGAAAAAACAAAAGATGGCCTTTTTATCTCTCGTAATCTGAAGCAGTATCTGACAGACCAAAAAAGATTGTTCCAAGGAAAAAAATTGGAACTTTTGATTTTTTCACATGTACAAGGAAATTCCCCCAATAATATATGCAAAGAAATAATGAAAGAGTACTTGGATTGTATGCAATTTCAAAGTCAAATTTGGAGAGAAAGCTAGGTAAGGCTTCCACTAGCTATGAAGAAAGATAGACAAGGTGCAACAAAGGTGTACCTGAAGATTCACAACTAGCATTAAAGGGATATCTCTAGCTGAATTTTTATGAGAAAGTTCCACAAAATGAGTGATATGATTAATTTTCCTCTGAGATAAAAAGATGCAAAGAGGACAATACGTAGCACAGTTTGAACCAAAATCTTTCTTTTTATCCCTGCCAAGTAAATATGGATAAGTGCAACATGCAGATGGCGATGAAGCACAAACAACTCAAAGAAAAAACATCTACAGTGCACACCATCACATGACTGCATGTGATAAATTAATTAACACTCATACATAAAATAGAGAAAATGCAACCCTACTAAAAGTACTATGTTCTCACCTATTATAGTTTCTGATCAATTCTCAAATCCTCGCAATAAAACATTGAAACCCTACTCAAACCCTCACAAATTCTCAAACCCTACAACAGTCAAATCCACATCCATAATACCCAAAAATAGTTTCTAGCCTTGAAGAGTTTCCTAAACTATCACAAACCCAATTCGCAAATCCTCAAAATAATCAAAGCCATACCTTTAAAGCCAAAATGCTAAACTATATACTACTTCCCAAAGAAAACCCAATTCTTTATATATAAAGAAAACAAAAGAGTAAAGAGTTCAAAATGATTAGTAATTAAGGGGAGGACTCCCTTGGGGGTGGCCCCAAGATGTTGGCTAGGGCTTAGGAGTTTCAAACCTAGACTAAATTCTTCAATAACAAAAATCAAAACCCAAAACCTAATTCTTCAAATCCCAATCCATCTACTACTTTTACGTTCCTAAATTTAACCCCTCTTACGGTTTCAGTTCTAAAAATAGCCTAAAAATTTTGGCCTCAAAAATCTCAACAGTCGCTAAAACAAATCCTAGTTTCTTTTACAGATTGTATAAAAACTAAATTTGTGTTAATTTTATTGAGACAATACAACCTAGACTAAATAGACAAAAGAAGAAGAAGAAGAAGAAGAATAGATTAAGAGGAAAAAAAGCTGAATTTTTTAGATGAGTTGAGAGAGTGAGAGGTGTGGGTGGTTGGGTGCAAGAGGACTCCATTATTGCTGTTGACTGAGTGGAAATTGATCATGTTATATGTAGGATAATATTATAATTTTGAGAGTTTAATTAAGGGTAAAAATGAAAATCCCCAAAAAGTGACCTAAATTTGGAAACTCTCCCTCTCCAAATCCCCCAAATTTCATGGGATTGAAAAAAAAGGTGGGGGGGGGGGGGACTCCCCTTAAAAAAAAAAAAAAGAAAATCCGAACATGAGAAAGTATAGAGCCACACGGCCCACAGGCCCTACACCCCCTTCCCCTCTACCCCCTTTCCTCTATCACCATCCAAACACACTGTTATATAAAGGCATTATGACCTTAATAGTGGGATTTCTCACTTTGAGAGATGAAGTAGATATATGGAATGGAAGTCTAACAAGGTATTGATCTTGATGAATTATGGTTCAGAAAGCATGCCAGTCATTCATAGAACATCCAATATTGAGTTCAAAGAAAAGTTCTAGTTGATAAACAGGAATAAAAATCCTTCAATTTTAATCCTTATACTCAGATAATAATTTCCTTAGTGTTCTTTTTACTCAATTAAATTTATACTGGTAAAACCCATCCAAAGGGAAAAAGGTTGAAAGTAGGGAGTCGAGGTGTTTGTAGAAAGTAAACCAGTATGCTTAATTTTTAGAAATACACTTCACTAAGAAACTCGTTTAAGCACTTAAAACAAATTCATAGAAAATGCAACCAATATGAGTAGTGTTGAGAATACATCTCCCTTGGAGGATCTCTTGCACATATTAGATGTACTTCGATCCCTTCCTTTCCTTTTTTTTTTTTTTTTTTTTACTAATTATCTACATTTGCTAAATTTGACATCCTTTGAGATCTGTTTCCCAAAAATTGTACTTCTTGGCTCAACCTATCCCAAAAAGACAAGCTATTGAGGTTATTAGTTGGACAACGATCAAGCAACATTTCCATTGCAAGCATGATCAGGTGGATGACCATCGAGCAAAAGTTCTATTGCATGCTTGAAAAGGCGGTGAACATGCAAACAAGCATTCAAGCCCCAATCTTGGCCTATAAGATGAGTCAAGTAATAACGATATATTGAGAGGGCTTCTCAAAGCACAAAACAATAACTTGGAATAAGTGTGTAACATGGACAAAGGAGGACGATTAGAAAAAACAAAAACTTATTCGGATATTTTACTAGAAATTCATTCCCCAAGAACATTAAAGAGAAATCGAACAATCAGAATGTGTATAGGTTTCAAACTTTCCATATCTAACTAGGTGCCAAAATATAGATCTTAAACTGCATAGTTGGATTGAATAATGCAAACCTATACATATCTCTATATTCACATGACAAATGCAAACCTATACATATCTCTATATTCCCATGACAAGTTTCTAAGTACACTTCCATAAGAATTCAGATGCATGACGAAAATATTTAGCCTTCAAAAGTTTAAACCATATACAACATTTGCATGGGTCAAATAGTTACACAACAATTTAAGAGTACCTGATGGAGAAAAAATGCAACCCCAACTTCATTTTGGACAAGATCTTCAGTAAGGAGCTATACATATAATACATCCCATTTTCTGTAGATTTTCTGAGTTCCATGTACCGCCACCTTATGACATTTAAGACATTCAGCATATGTTGTTCTCTTTTTCACTACAAGGAAACCATTTATGCCAACTAAGAGTTATTGAGCAGGAAAATTGCTAGACAATCTAAACAACATAGAGGACTAGCATGTTAGTCTGCAATACCTTTGCACTAGAAACAGAATGCAAGAATTAGATAACAGGAATTTCTCCTAGAAATAATTGGTTTGGATTTTGACCCATCAGCAATTTGCCTACAATAATAATGATCACCTTGGTTCCAAATAGAGGACCTCTAGGGAACTACTTCATGAAGTGCAACTTCTGGAATGAAGAAGTGATACCTAGTTTGATGACATAGAAACTACAAAGGAACATATGCTTTGGGATGACTCTGACTAAATGTGTCCTGCACCAATGAAACCACCTTTACTAGCACAGTCTTGCAACAAAAAGGAAAACAGATCCCATTTGCAAAGAAAATTACCTGGGTTTCTAAGAAACTAGAACATAGCCCTCCTTAATATAGAGGTTACAACCTACATCTCCACAATTTGCATGTTGATGCATAAGGATGCACTTGTGAACACAACACCATAGCAAACTCAAAATCATTTCAATGATAGAATGTTTCTCACAAAAAGTTCTTAGTTCATAGAGTGCATTAACTCACAGCTTCAGACATGTAGTAATTATCAGGCATTCCTTCAGCATCTAAGCAATCGTCCAAAATTGCTGGCTCAGGAGAAACAATACTAAGAGAGGGACATCTCATCTGAGTCATATTCTGAAGCTTGGAGAATTTCTTCATATCTGTGTGCATGCCAGCCTCGATCATTTGATCCAAAAGCTTTGTAGATTCTTCCATATCTCCCAGCTTGCAAAAACCATTGATCAACGTAGAGTAAGTAATAATAGATAGAGCAACCCCTTCTTCTTCCATTCTATCTTTCAATTTAAGGGCTTCACTAGTATTACCAATTTTACAATACTGATCAATCAAAATATTATAGGTAACTACATTAGGAGTTAACCCCTTACGGTGAAGTTTATAGAAAAGCCTCAATGCTCGATCCATATTTCCTGACTCACACAAGCAATTAATAAGAGCATTGTATGTAGTAATGTTTGGAACAATACCCTGCTTCAGCATCTCATCTCGTAAGTTGAAAGCTTCATTCACATTGCCAGTGGCTGAACAACCATGAATTAGGGTACAATAAGTAAAATTATCAGGACTAAAGCCTCTAAGCAACAATTCTGACAATAATCTTCTTGCATCATCTATCTTCCCAGACTTGCATAGCCCAAATATAGCTATATTGTTCACAATTTTGTTGGGTAGAGAAATTTTTTTTGCACTTTCTTCAATTGAATTAGCAATTTTCAATATGTTTAGATGTCTAACGTCATCCTTGAGAAACTTATTAAAACATCGTTCATGTGAAACAATATTAAAATCCACCATCTTCTGCAAAAGCAAATTTGCTTCGTCAATCCTACAAAGCCTATACAGGCTGCTCACAATTTTGCTGCAAATGATTACATTGGGCACAAAACCCTTTTCAATCATCTCAAAATATGCACTAAAAGCTTTGTCCAACATCCCTTCATTGCACCAACCAGTGATAAAGATGCCATAAGTAACAATATTTGGGGATAATCCTTTAGTTTGCATCTCAGCAAGAAAATCCATCGCTTTACTTAATTTCCTACACTTAAAAACCCCACAAATAAGAGAATTATATATTTCAATGGAAGAAACAATAGCTTCTCTTTCCATTGTCTCTTTAAGTTTTAAAGCTTCTTCAACTTTTCCAACTTTACAATATCCATCAATCAGGGTTCGATATGTTATTCCATCAGGCGAACATCCTAGCTCTTTCATCCTGTCAAAAATCTCCTTTGCTTCAACTAATTTCCCCAATTTACATAATCCATTTACCATTGTATTGTAAGCAACCCTACTCTTAGTAAATCCCCGTGCTAAAATATCTTTCCACACCACAAAAGCCTTGTCAAAATCCCCCATCTTGAACAGCCCATCAAGAAGAGTACAATAGCCAATGTCATTTGGATCCACCCCTCTATTCAGCATTAAATGCCAAAGGCGTAGAGCATCATCAAAGGCTCCTGCATGACATAGACCCTTGAGAAGAGTATTGTAAGTTACAACAGTTGGTTCAACTCCTTCATATAGCATCTTGTCACAAAACTTGAAAGCCTTGCTTATATGACCTCCCCTACAGTACCCATCCAAAAGCGTATTATAACTATAAGAATCTGGCTTTAAGTTCCACTCCACCATACGCATTAAAACTCCCTCTGCTTCATGAACTTGACCAAGCTTACAATACCCATTGATTAATGAGTTGCAAATGAATATATTGATCTTCAAGCCTCTCTCCAACATCTCATTCCGAACCCTAATGGCATCATCCATTTTGCCAACTCGACAATACCCATCTGCCAACACTCCATAAGCACGCTCATCCACTACTACCAACCCTTCCTTCTCCTCCTCCTTCATTTCTTGAAACATCTTCTCTGCTTCCTCCATCTTACCTTGCTTGCAATAACCCTTAATCAACATTGTATAAGTCACAACATTCCTCAAAATCCCCTTTTCAAACACCAACCTCAACACCCTTTCCACTCCTTCCACATCCCCAACACCAACATACCCATCAATCAAACAATTGTACGTCACTACATTCATCTCAAAACCCAAACTCTCCATTTCTTTCAAAAACTCCAAAGCTCTACTCATTCTCCCCTCCTTACAATAAGCATTCACCATTATCGTGCACGTGAAAACATCCGGCACAATCCCCATCCTAATCATCTGATCATAAACCAATACAGCAGTGTGACTTTCGCCTTTCCTTACCAAACTACTCAACAAACAATTACAAGACCGCAAACTCGGCACACAACCATACTTAGGCATATTATCAAACACATGTAGTGCATTCTTTATCATACCTTTCTCAGCATAAATTTTTAAAACCATATCAAAAACAACCGGCGAAAACGTGAATTCCCTATAAACCCTAACGAGCTCGTCCCAAACAAAAAGCGCAGTGTAGTTATTCTTACAAAAACGAACCAATTCATTCAAATACAACCTCGTTTCATCGTACATTCGAGCTCTAGACAAAATGTGAACAATCTTACAATAAGATTTAACGTTGAGTCTGAACGTTTTTTGCTTAGAGGCCAATTTGAAAAACCCCAAACAAGCGCTAGCGTTTAAACGGAGTTTTCGGAGAACGGAGTCGACGAGTCCGTCGGAGAAGTCGAAGGAGAGGTTGGATATGGCGTCGTGTCGTTGGAGTACGAGGAGGCGGGAGATCCGATCGGTTAATTCGGGCCGGGTTAGCTTGGATTCGATCCGGTGAAGGGGACGGGACACGTGGAGGAATCTGATTGGGTGGAGAGGAGAGAGCAGGAGAGGAGTGGCGTACCTGACCATTGGAGGAGGAGGAGGAGAATGATCCGATAATGTGGGTTTTGGTTTGCAAAGAGAGTTGGTGTTGTGGCCGTACCATCATAATAGGCTTCGAAAATCACAACTCTTGGACTTCAACTTGGTTTGTGTTTTGCATTTTTAGGAATTTAGAGAAGTAGAAGCGTGAGTGTGAGTGTGAGTGCGACTGAGAGTCTTGTCCGAAAGTAGAGAGAGCCGTCCGCTGTGTTCGTTTCCCTTTTTGGGAAATTTTTTTTTAATTTTTTCTCTTGTTGGTTATTTTTGAGTTTTGGGCCTTTAGATAATTTTTGTGTGGCCTGGGCCTAAATTTGGGCTTTGTATTTTTCATGCTACCCCCGCAAAGCATTTTGCCAGAAAATATAGAAGTATAAAATGTAAGTCACAGTTTAAAGACAAAAAAAGATAAAAGATAAAAGTGACGTCTTTAAATCCTAGTGTGTCTTGCTACTGATTTTAGCATATTTTACCTTAACCAAGTGGTTAATTGATCAAGATTCAATATTCAAGCATCATAAATAAGCAACACAAGTAATTCACCAACAAACACAGATTGAATATGTTGACGAAAAAAAAAAAAAAACCAAAAAGGAAAAAACTCTCTAAGACTTATCCTAGTAAACGAATTCCACTGTGAAGATAGTTGTGGTACATAACAACTTACAAAGCCTCCAATTGCTTAAGGTCTTTGTGGTTTCTAACAATTGAAAGATGCTCAAGTTGCACTCGGTGTTTAAATGGTGATATCCCCAAGGTTTAAGTAGACTCTCCCTCACATGAAAACAGTGTTTTTTTTTTTTTTTTTTTGTGTGGTTGCTTTATCAATTACAATTAATGGTTGGTTGGCTATGCAAATAATCAGAAAAATTAAATAATGGAAATTTTAGAGAAATCTCACTTGACTGATCGTTAGCGAATTTTGGGCAAATCTCTCTATGTAACTAAAATTTGGATCTTGATGATTTTGCTTGAAAACTTGCTTGATATATCCAATCTCGTTTGACCGAGATTTTAAATGTGGCACTTTAAACTTTTTCTTTCAACTCTTCAACCATAAAGACTTGTTAGAATTACAACTCAAATGAAATGAATACATGAAAAATTATTCCAATTTCATTTGAAAATTTGACACAGATTTTGCGAACACAATATTAACCCTTTTAGTATCATGGCTTTGTTTGGGATTGATATTATCTCACCTCAAGCTATGAAACTCAGTCTTTTGGTTCCTATTTTTAAATTTACAAAAACAAAAAATAGTATGAAACCAAACATATTCTTAAAAATCATTTTTATTTAAATAATTTTTCGTGAAAGCAACATGTTCTCAACTCAAAATATATTCCAAAAATCATTTTCAGGTGATTAATTTAAAGAAACAACACATTATGAGAGAGAATGCCGAAAAAGTGTCATAAAGTTCCCACCAATTATTCAATCCTGAATGCACTATTATATATGGAAATAGAACTATTAAAATTAGTTTTGCACCATTTAAATAGTTTGAAAATTAGATTAAAAAAAGTTAAAAATTATTTTCTTAAATCACAATCTCCAAAAAAGAGAGGATACAGTACTCATCTAAATCTAGACCATTAATATAATATTGTTTTGATCTGGACCGTTCATTACACTTTTCTCCTCTCTCACGTTTGCTTCATGCTTGCTCTATCTCACGTTTGCTTCATGCTTGCTCTATCTCACGTTTGCTCCTTGTTCTGTCTTACGTTTGACTTTCTAAACAAAACTCTCAAATCAGACAGCTAAAACCATACCCACCACACAGAAGAACCAGACCTCAAATCGGCGGCGCTTCTTCTCATCCAATCCAACTTGTCGGCTTCGCTCTCTATTATTTTTTTGTTTGAGTTTCGGTTCTTATATATTTGACAAATTAATCTATTCTGGTTTATTTTTTCCCCTGGTTTCTTCTTCTTCTTCCATTTTTGTTTATATTTTTTATAAAATAATCTTGAGTTTGAATCTGGAAAATTCTACAAGAAGTATTTAACTTAGGAGTACAGTTATGTGTAAGTTCAAAATAGCTTAAATCTTTTTTTACCTGCTTGCCCATTTAGATACCAACATAAGGATCACTGCATCTGACATCCCTGACTGCAAGGTTTACCCCTCTATGGACCTTCCTGAGGTTTGCAGTCATATCTTGGCTTTCCTTCGTGGTAAGTCCTTTACAACTCTGTTGGTAAAATGAGTTCTTTATATTGGGTCCTGTATTTTTTTTTTTCTTCCTTGTATGATTATGAGATCGTGTTAACTTAGCAACTTGTCATGGACATATCTACTTGAGATTCTTTACCTGTTTCATGTATTTGTTACAATATGACATGATTTGGGATAACTTTGGCTCGTTGTCTATGTGGTCTATAATTACATTCATTAGGAAATGATTTTAGATAACTTTAGCTATTCACAAGATACCAGTAAAAGAGAGATGATGACTTCCAAGGAAGACAAATAATTTTTGGTTCTTAGAAGTTATTTGGGTGAAATTTAATGTGTGGGGAAGGTACTTTTTGGAAGAAAAAATGCCAACTAAACTTCCTTATTTATCATTATGCCTTTTGTTTTTTCTATCATAAATGTGAACACTGCATAATCTGCATTATTTACAATATATGCATGACATATTAGGGGATATGTGCCAAGACACAAAATGTTGCTATTTTTTTTTTTTTTTTTTTTTTTTTGTGTGGTTGCTTTATCAATTACAATTAATGGTTGGTTGGCTATGCAAATAATCAGAAAAATTAAATAATGGAAATTTTAGAGAAATCTCACTTGACTGATCGTTAGCAAATTTTGGGCAAATCTCTCTATGTAACTAAAATTTGGATCTTGATGATTTTGCTCGAAAACTTGCTTGATACATCCAATCTCGTTTGACCGAGATTTTAAATGTGGCACTTTAAACTTTTTCTTTCAACTCTTCAACCATAAAGACTTGTTAGAATTACAACTCAAATGAAATGAATACATGAAAATTTATTCCAATTTCATTTGAAAATTTGACACAGATTTTGTGAACACAATATTAACCCTTTTAGTATCATGGCTTTGTTTGGGATTGATATTATCTCACCTCAAGCTATGAAACTCAGTCTTTTGGTTCCTATTTTTAAATTTACAAAAACAAAAAATAGTATAAAACCAAACATATTCTTAAAAATCATTTTTATTTAAATAATTTTTCGTGAAAACAACATGTTCTCAGGTCAAAATATATTCCAAAAATCATTTTCAGGTGATTAATTTAAAGGAACAACACATTATGAGAGAGAATGCCGAAAAAGTGTCATAAAGTTCCCACCAATTATTCAATCCTGAATGCACTATTATATATGGAAATAGAACTATTAAAATTAGTTTTGCACCGTTTAAATAGTTTGAAAATTAGATTAAAAAAAGTTAAAAATTATTTTCTTAAATCACAATCTCCAAAAAAGAGAGGATACAGTACCCATCTAAATCTAGACCATTAATATAATATTGTTTTGATCTGGACCGTTCATCACACTTTTCTCCTCTCTCACGTTTGCTTCACGCTTGCTCTATCTCACGTTTGCTCCTTGTTCTGTCTCACGTTTGACATTCTAAACAAAACTCTCAAATCAGACAGCTAAAACCATACCCACCACACAGAAGAACCAGACCTCAAATCGGCGGCGCTTCTTCTCTTCCATTCTAAATCGGCGGCACCACCCACAATCTTCAGGTTCTCTCTTTACATATGATTAACGCTTATATGGGCATATATTATTTCTCTAAACTGTGTGGGTTTATGCTATTATTTTTTTGTTTGAGTTTCGGTTCTTATATATTTGACAAATTAATCAATTCTGGTTTATTTTTTCCCCTGGTTTCTTCTTATTCTTCCATTTTTGTTTATATTTTTTATAAAATAATCTTGAGTTTGAATCTGGAAAATTCTACAAGAAGTATTTAACTTAGGAGTACAGTTATGTGTAAGTTCAAAATAGCTTAAATCTTTTTTACCTGCTTGCCCATTTAGGTAACAACATAAGGATCACTGCATCTGACATCCCTGACTGCAAGGTTTACCCCTCTATGGACCTTCCTGAGGTTTGCAGTCATATCTTGGCTTTCCTTCGTGGTAAGTCCTTTACAACTCTATTGGCAAAATGAGTTCTTTATATTGGGTCCTCTATTTTTTTTTTCTTCCTTGTATGATTATGAGATCGTGTTAACTTAGCAACTTGTCATGGACATATCTACTTGAGATTATTTACCTGTTTCATGTATTTGTTACAATATGACATGATTTGGGATAACTTTGGCTCGTTGTCTATGTGGTCTATAATTACATTCATTAGGAAATGATTTTAGATAACTTTAGCTATTCACAAGATACCAGTAAAAGAGAGCTGATGACTTCCAAGGAAGACAAATAATTTTTGGTTCTTAGAAGTTATTTGGGTGAAATTTAATGTGTGTGGGGAAGGTACTTTTTGGAAGAAAAAATGCCAACTAAACTTCCTTATTTATCATTATGCCTTTTGTTTTTTCTATCATAAATGTGAACACTGCATAATCTGCATTATTTACAATATATGCATGACATATTAGGGGATATGTGCCAAGACACAAAATGTTGCTGAGCAACCAAAACTAATCTGCTTTCTGTAGTTTTGTATTGAAATCGTGCATTAGTGTTTTGCTTGGTTCTGTTGAGTGTGGTTCTCAGCATTGGACTTTTGTGATATAAGAAACTGGTAAACCATTCAAAACGGTGGCTTGGAACTGCAATATTTGCTTCATTGCGGCTCAGAGGGCAGTTTTATGTTTATAAGATCAATAAGGGTTTAAAGAGGGGAAAAGTTATTTTTGCTTTTTCTGAGATATTTGCATTAGGTTTTGGAATGGGGAAGGGGAAGGTATGTCAATTTTTTTTGCATGGGTTCATATGTGTGATAGACCTAGTGCCATCAAATGAATGTACTGCAGTGTTTTCTTCTTTTCTATATATCATTCTTTTGAGGTCTTAAGCTGAACCACGAGGTTATAATTTACATCCTTTAACTGTTATTGCAGAAGCCGAAACTCCCAAATTAGGCAAGACCCCAATCTCATCTGGCAATGAACAAGGTAAAGAAAGCAATGGGATTGCTGGGACGAGCCGGATCCCAGTTGGCTAAAATCTGTTTATTCAGAGAAGGCTCCTCAGTTGGACAGGGCACCTGTTGTATTTCCTCGATTCACAAAGTTGCATTTGGCTGAGGCTCAAGAAATGCATAAACAAAAATACGATGAAGTCCAGGCTCTAGACAGAGCACATCGAGAGTACTATGATATGAAGATGAGGAAGCAAGCAGATATTAAAGATCTGTTACTGAAAATGGAAGCTACAAGACAATCTTGAATTATGATTAGCCGATCAGTAGGTTTTTCTATAGAATTGTCATCTTCTCAGGTAATTGTACCCTTACTGCTGAAGGTTCTATGTTGTATTATAACATCATGTGTCCTATCTGTTATAGTTCATGATCAGTAGGTGAATTTTCTGTTCTAGGTTTTGTAAACAAGGCGACTAGATTAGAAAATTTTCTTTTGTCAGGTCTCTTAGTCTTAGGCAATTTGGTGGATAATTTCTGTCAGGTAGCTGCCCCACCTCAAAGGAGCAAAAGAATAAATTATGAAAGTAGTGTATGAATGTACAAAATTCTATAATAATCATTATTTTCTGATGTGCTGTAGATGGAGGAAACCACTTTTATTTGGATAAGTTTGTCTTGTCAATGAAATTCTCCTCTGTTGAACTGATGGAACATTAGGAAATGTGTTCTAAATTACTGTTGGGCTTTATAGAATTTCGTAGGCATACTTATCTTGATTTGTGATATACTTGGAATGATTAGATACCATGTAGTACTTTGGAATATGTGCTTGTGCTGCACTATAGAAGCCTAAATAGCTAAACATTTACTGGCTGCAATTGTTTCCTTCTAATTTACTTTGATGTTATTCAATGGCAGAGGAGATGCTTGAATCAACAAAACCGAGGATGACTAGCAGCTTGGCTACTCTAGCTTCTATGTAATACATTCTTCAATCTCTTTTTCATATGTTGTTGTTTCTTTTTATGTGGCATGGTTTTTAACAGGTCTCTAATGCAGGTCTCATTTATCAAGAGTTGAGGAATTGAAAGGCAGCAGTGATGAGAGGCCTGCTCTATTTAGTGGCAACCCCTTTGAGTCAACAGTGATTGAACTAGCTAGTGGTTCAAAAACAAGTCTTCAGAATCAACCAGATGCAGAGCTAATAGCACCTATTTCCAAGACCAAGGAGTCTCTCCCTTCTTAACCAAAAGAATAAATTATGAAAGTAGTGTGTGAATGTACAAAATTCTATAATAATCTTTATTTTCTGATGTGCTGTAGATGGAAGAAACCACTTTTATTTGGATAAGTTTGTGATATACTGTTGGGCTTTATAGTAAAATCTCTAGATCTTATACTTACAGTTGCCCCATCTCTCTCTCTC
>NW_027069480.1:924785-979238 GCF_002906115.3 Quercus suber
GCATTATGAACTGTACTTAGACATTCTTTGGAATCCGTTAAACTGGGTGAGAACACTTTTATTTTTTTAATCGGGAATGATCTACCAGAATCTTCGAACCTTTTTGAACCAACTCTCCAGTTCCACCAGCGAGCCCCAAGGTTCACGAACGGGCTATTGGGAAAAAATCCTAAATCTCCTCAATGATTATGGGTGAATTAAAATAAATGATTGCCAAGCAATAAAGATTTATATGAAAACAAAAATTTTAGCAAATACCAATAAAAAAACAACAATACATAACATCAAATCTCATTTGAAAAAACTCTTCAGTGTTGAGGGAAAAATCACGGGATGACTCCAAAAAATATCCCCTATAAAAATAGATATTACAACTCTCAAGTTTATGCAAAACATGAGTCCACACTAAATTGGAGAGACAACAAATAAATCTTAAGGAGTGAATATAATTTCTTCACAAAACCTAGTAGCATGATCTTCTTTTGAACATTCCAACGCTCTTTGGTTGTAGCACTCAAACCTCTAAGAGAACTCTATTAATTTATCTTTCTTATGTGTAGTTTGAGCAAAGAAAAATGTCTCTTTTTATTTTTCACTCTCTTACACTCTCACTATGTATCTCTCTATTTAATACTGCACCTCTCTCAGTATGTTTCTCTCATAGCTTCAGACTCACTCACTGGAAGCTCTCAAGCTCTTTGTCCATGTGTGTGTCTCTCTTTTTCTTCAATTATCACTTAAGCTCTCACATCAAATGTTCTTAATGCTAAAATTTTTAGCATTGATGAACAATATGTTGTTCCTAAGAGCAATAATTGATAAATAAATAATATTCAAATGTCAATTCATGAATGCTTTTAAGATGACGCAATTGAGATGATATATGCTATCTACGGAATTTTCAGTGTAATAGACTATGAACATTATGCGTACTGCCCCTAAAATACAACAACTCAGCCACCTTATGGATTATCTTTAGTTACAAGTCTACATAGCTTGTAGAATTAGAAGCTCTTAAAATAGTACTTTTCTTACTCCGAAATATAATATATAGGAGGATAAATTATTTTCAAGAAAGTAAAATTTTGAATTTGCAAAAATGTAGGGAGTTTTCTTTTTTTAAGAAAACGGAGTCCACAAAAAAATTGATTTTCTCACACATATGGCCGGACATGTTGGCTACATATATTTAAATGTCTAAGGTGTAACCTTGTCATTTAATCCCCTGTTTAAATCAAATTAAACTTTCTGATGCTTTTGTATTCAAAACGTTTGACAATAATAATAGTAACGTATATGGCTATTACGTACAGAAGGTTTGGATAGCAAACAGTGTGAGCATTTTTATGGTCATTTAACACAACAAACCGAACATTAACACTAGCATTGGGGTGTAAATACTCTCAGTTGTTATTTTACAATCCAAGACACCTAAAACTTACTTCATTTGGGTTTGTAAACTTAAAAAAATTTGCAACCTTGCTACGGTAAGGTTGCATATATAAAAAAAAAAAAAAAAAAAAAAAACATATTTTGCATCTTGAAATACTACTTTATCTATTTTACTAATTTATTTTACAACTCACCATACACTCCAGTTTTAATTTTTTACATATAACACAATAAAAAAAAATATAAACTACCTAATAAAATAAAAAAAAAAAAAAAAAACTCTTTTCTCTCTTTTTCTCTTTACACACAACCACAAGAATAAAAGAAAAAAAAATTTCTCTACAACCTATGAACAGTAAGGTTGCATTATTTTTTGAAGTATACAAACTTGGATAGAATGGATTTTGGGTGTTTTGTGTTGTAAAATAGCAATTAGGGGGTGTTTATACCCCCAATGCTAATGGTATTGTTCATAGGTTGTAAAGAAAAATAATAATATTTTAATCTTTTGGTTGTATGTAAAGAGAAAAAGAGAGTGGGAGGAGAGTATTTTTTTATTATTTTATTAGGTAGTTTATATTATTTTATTGGGTTGTACATAAAAATAAAAATTAAGATGTTAGGTGAGTTGTAAAATGAATTGGTAAAATAGATAAAGTGGTGTTAGAGAATGCATGCCAAATAAGTTTTTTTTTTGGTTGACATCTTCGAGTACTAGTGATCTAAAAATAAAAGCTGTCCAATGATAGATTTTGACTATAAAAAAAAAGGTTAAAAGGTATGAATATTAAATCAATTAAATAAGCAATTAATCAATATTTAGAATATTGTATTTTATATAAAAATTATAATATTCCAACACAGTAGAATTTTTTTTGAAAAATAATTACAACATGCTGCTAACTCCGTAGTTCGAACTTTTTTCCTCCTAGACCTCCAAACACTTTGTAAATGAGAAGTTACCAATTCAGCTATAAAGCCTTTGGCAACATAGTAGAATTCTATCTTGGAATGATACTGTTCAATTGCCATTTTTTTTATTCATTTTTTATTCATCTTCTCTCTCTTATCAAACAAAATATTTCCTCATTCTTTCTCTCAGCCACTCATTATTTTCAGCCTTACTCTCTCTAAGTCTTGTTGTCCTCTTCCACCTTTGTGAGCTAACACTCTCAATCCTTTCTACCATTTTTATCACACAAATTCTAGCATCACTCATTTTTGTCTCTATCTCCCTCACCCAGTTTCTTCTTTTTATCACCATCTCCGTCACCAAATTTTTTCCCTCCATCTCCCTCACCGATGGGAACAAATAATAAAGAAAAAAATATTTAAAAATATTAAAAAAAATATTTAAATAAAATGGTAAAAGAATAGAATATCATATAAGAGCATTAGAGCACTCTCATCAGGTGTGTCAAATGCCAAATATTTGGCATTTGACACACCAAACACCAAAAACCCACCATCATCAGACGTTCCAAATTCCATAAAATTTGGCATGGAGCTACAGTAGCTCTCAAATATGAGAGCGTACGGTCAAGAATGCCAAAATTTTATATGCTTATTTTATTTACTTTTCCTCTCTCTCTCTCTCCTCCAACACAGACAACAACTTCAGAGTTCCCAAGGCGCCCCGAGCTCTGACTCCCACTGTGCTCTCGGATGACCACTTCAAGCTCACTTCAACTCCGGCCTCTCCCTCCGTCGTCGAGCGCCTCGGTGACGCCAAACAGCCCGTCCGCGACACTGCCCAGCGGTTCCTCCTCACGCTCAAGCAACTCTGTTTGATTTGGGATGGGTTTGATGAGTCTCCCACCTCGACGCATCACTTTCCCGCCGATCTCCCTCTAGCCATGGTTTTTCTGTGTTTTTTTTTTTTTTTTTTTTTTTTTTTTTTTTTTTTGCTGTGGTTTGATGGGTGGGTTGGATGGGCTCTGTTTGATTTGGGATGGGTTTGATGGGTCTCCCACCTCCGAGCATCACTTCCACGCCGATCCCCTCTAGCCATGGTTTTTTGTGTGTGTTGTTTTTTTTTTTTTTTTTTTTTTTGCTGTGGTTTGATGGGTGGGTTCAGATGGGCAGTGGTGGTGGTGTGCTATGGGCAGTGGTGGTGGTGTTATGCTGATTTTGGTGGTTTGGTTGATTGGTTGATTTTGGGTTTTGGGTTTTGGTTATGGTTGTCGGCGGTGGTGGATTGTGGTGGTTGTAGGGGTGAGCTATTACGGGTAGTGGTGGTGGTGTTGTGCTTTGGGCGGCGGCGGTGGTGGTGGTGGGCTGTGTAATATATATTACTGTTTGAAGTTTTTTTTTAATGATATTTTAATGTATTGTATATATTATTTTAATGTTTAGAACTAAAAAATAGAATACCTGATAAATGACATGTTGTAAAATGATGTGCTAAAATGATAAAGTAGGTGTTTGATGTGTCAAAATGACATTTTTTATAGAACAGTTGATGGGAATGCTCTTAGCATTTGGTATTTTAAAAAATATCACATTTTACTATTTTAAAAGTTACTTTATCTATTATATCAAACTATTTTACAATACACTTAACATCTTAATTTTTATTTTACTATACAACACATTAATATAATATATTTACACAATAAAATAATATAATACAATACCCAAATTAAATCCAATACTTAAATAAAACCCAATAAAATATTATTTTTTAAAAATACCATTTTGCTATAGTAAGAGCATTCTCATCAGCCCTCTCATAAAAAATGTTATTTTGACACACCAAAAACCTACTTTATTATTTTAGCACATCATTTTACAATATACCATTTATCAGATGTTCTATTTTTCCCTTCTATACATTAAAATAATATTTACACTACATTAAAATAATATATTAAACTCCTCCAACAACAACAGCAACAACAACAACTCCTCCACCACTGCCACAACAACGACCACCAACAACCACGGCCGCAACAACATCAATAGCCAACACCAGCACAAACTCATATCCACCAACGACACCTTAAAAAAAAAAAACACACACACACACACACACAACCAGGAAAAAAAAAATAAAATCCACAACAACCCAAAAAATAACCACCACAACTAACCCACAACCCACCACATTCACAAACCTCAAAACCCATCCCAAATCAAACAAACCCACAGCTCAGGCTGCGAGATCGGCGGCTTCAGGCGGGAGACGTCAGCGGCGAGATCGGCTTCAGGCAGCTTCAGGCGAGATCGACTTCAGCAGCTTTAGGTGACTTTAGGCGAGATCGGCTTCAGGCGGCTTGAGGATGAGAGAGGAAGAGAATGAGAGTGAAGAGGGAGCTGTGGAGGACGACTGTGGCTCCGGCGAGATTGACGAGATTAGCGACTTCTGCAAGATCGGTGAGATCAGATGCAGAGGGAAAAGAACGAAGATGAGAGAGAGAGAGAGAGAGAGAGAGAGAGAGAGAGAGAGAGGACGGAGTGAAGAATGAATGAGAGAGCAAACCCGGTGAATAAACAAAGAATAAAAAAATTTGGCATTTGTGTCCGTACTGTCTCATATTTGAGACAGTACTGTAGCATGTTTCATAATTTTAAAACATATAAAACACCTAATGAAACTTAAACAGTAGTGTTTGGTGTGTTAAATGCCAAATATTTGACATTTCACACACCTGATGAGAGTGCTCTAAGATGGTAGTTGTACTATAGCACAGATGGAAACTTTTTTTATAATTACAATTCCAGGTAATGCACTCCTTTATAAATTGTAATGCACTCCTTTACTATTTAATTTATTTTTACTACTATTTATAAATTGTATTGCACTTTTTGATATTATTTATAGGTTCAATATTATTTTAATTACTGTAGGGACCGGTTTTGGGCACTTCTGTTATTGAGAGAGTGGACCCAAACCCAGCTAGCCCTGCAATGAATTTATAGAGAATGGGTTCAAGAACTAGGCCCTAGTGAGGAATGCAGCGACTATGCATGGTTGCATGTGGGTTTAATAACCTAAATGTGAATCGGGATGCACAATAATGCTCCTCAGACTTGCCTTTCAGAGCTTGGAGTTCTTATTATTTCTTTGAAGATTGATTACAAGGTTTGAGAGAATACAAATCACTACAGTACATCTTAATTCTGGTTTTCCGTCTGTCCCCCTTTCAAGAGGGACTCCTTACATTATATACATCTCTCTCAGTTGATCCTAGCCCTACATTTGTTGGTCAGCTAGGCCACCACTTGAGAGCCTATCCCATCAGCCGCATTCCCATCCCTCCTGTGGGTTGCAGCACCCAAGGCAGCACTATTCAGGAGTCCTATCCTCATTAATGCGGCCAGGGCGTTAGTTGAGGGCATTTAATGTGGAGATGACAGTTCATCTAGGACTTGCTCCTCCACAATGCTTCCATTGCTGGCGCTTGGTACTTGCCATTTGCTCTTTGTACTTGCCATTTACTCTTTGTATGCTCAGGAAGACTCCCCTTGATGGTGTATTGCTTGTCCACTTTATGGTCTCGGCCATCCGAGGAAGGAATCGTCCTCGGCACTGTTTCTTGGGCAACTGGGCTTTTTACTTTCATCCTCGGACCGTAGATACCTCCTCGGCATGGGCCTTTGGGCCTGGTACGAAGTGGGCCAGGGCCGTCTGACTCTCTGGCCCCACAATTACTTTTTAATTTTATTTACTATATTTTCAACAAACAACTTTTATTTTTATTTTTATTTTTTTAAAAAAATAATTTTTAATTTCAACTAAATAAATCGTTTCAGTCGTAAACTTAGGCCGAGTAGGCTTTCCTTCTTTTTTCCTCCAAAACGTGACAGCTTGTCACAAGACTTGAAGACAATTTTTTTTTGTTAGGTAAATTGGATAATATTATTCAACGAACAAGAAACGGAAGTATTGAAAGTATTGCACGGGATCTCAATCCGAATCAAAGAGCCCAGGGCAGAGCCTGATACACCAAACACCATGACAATTAGCCTCAACAGAGGGAATCAAGCTCACGGGTGGAACAGAATGTATAATAAAATCTAAAGATTGACTTGGAGACAATCACATTAAATGTAGGCTGAATTTCTCTAAGCTTGCAAGACAAGGCTGAATTTCTTTGGCGCGAGATGTGGATCAGAAAAAGAAAAAGAAATTAATAGAGGTGGGCAAGAGGCATCGGGCACGTGTCAGTGTGTGTTGTGGTGCATGTAAAAGGAAAAGAAAATTAAAGAAGGTGATATAATCATATAAATGAGGAAAGCAAAAAAAATAAAAGCATAGAATGCTAGTCTGGTACGGATTAGGAAAAAAAAAAATCAAACTATAGTAATTGGCTTAATAATTACTAAAATAAAATAAAAAAAAGATTAATATTGTAAAAGTTTATTTTGTATAAATCAATATATATTGTTTAAATAAATTTTTTATACGGCAATAAACATGATAAAATAACTATTATTATATTTTATTATATATTTATAATAATAGTGGTAATTTCGAATAAGTACACTAATATCAACTGATATCGAAATATATCGTTCTTTCAATCAAACTGAAACGGTCTTCATTATGAAATTGATTCTATTAATTGTATAAGAAAATAAAAGTTGAGATGTTGAATGTGTTATAAAATAGTATGGTATAAATGATAAAATAAATTTTAAAATGGCAAAATGAATTTTTTTGTAAAAACCAAATATGAATGCTCTTAGAGCATTCACAATTAGCCTTGCAAATGGCATATGTAAGCAAATTTTAGCATTAAAGTACTAAAAGGCCCCAACATTTGGCCTTGTATTGGTCTGGTATACTAAAAAAATTTAGAATTGTGCTACAGTATCATCACAAATTTCAAACTTGTGATGGTATTGTAGCACAATTGTAAAAGGAAATAATTATTTTTTAATTCATTCCTCTCTCCTCCCACTCTCTGTCTCAAGTCTCAATCTCTGTCTCTCTCTCCGTTTCTCATTTCTGACTTTTATTTATGTTTTGAAATATATTATTTTATTGTGTAGATATATTATTTTAATATGTTGTATTGTAAAATAAAAATTAGGATATTGGGTGTATTATAAAATAGTATGATATAATTGATAAAATAATTTTTTGAGATAATAAAATAAAATAGGATATAAAATAGGGAATTTTACCATCACAATGCCAAATGGGGAGTTTTACCAATGTATTATAAAATAATATATTAATGGTAAAAATGTAAAACTGACCCTTTAAATTTCAATTTTTTTTTTTCATTTCAGTTCTCTAACTTTTAGTTTTGTCATTTTAGTCCTTCAACTTTCAATTTTTGTCAATACAGGACTCCGTTAGAATTGAGTTGGGGATTGCCGTTAATTGAGCCAAAATGACGTCATTTTGTCTCTCTTTTTTTTTTTTTTTTAATTTTATTTTTATAATAAATTTCAAAATTTAAAGAAAAAAAAAAAGAAAAGTTTGTAAAAAAAAAAGAAAGAAAAGAGAAAGAAAACATTTAAGGGTAACGACAAAAAATAATTCAAAACAAAGAAATCGATTCAGAACTCCATCACTTGAAGCGGTATCTTGTTTTTGTATCCCTATTTGTACTTGGTTCTATATTGTTCACTATGGAACCTTGTAGCTCATTTCTTTATGATTGTAGATTCTGAAAAATAACATTTGTTTTTGTAATTTATCATTGTCTTTCAGTCTTCTATTTAATATTGTTTTTGGTTTTCTACATCTTCTTTTAGATGGGTTTCTGTTGGAATATTTAAGGATTTATATTGTGGGTTGGAAAATTAAAAACGTTTAAGGCCTTCTTATGGTATAGGTGCTTTTGTTTAAAAGAAATCTTGATTTGTCCTTTTTTTTCCTAATATTATGCACTGTGAGTTCAGTGATGGAGTTCTAATAGAGTTTGGTGATGGAGTTCTAAATCGGTTTATCTTTTTTTTTTTTTTTTTTTATAGATTTTTTCTTTAAATTCCAAAATTTATTTTAAAAAAATGTTAAAACGATGTCGTTTTGGCTCAATGAACGGTATTTTTAACTGAATTCTAATAGAGTCCTGCATTGACAAAAATTAAAAGTTAAAGAACTGAAATGACAAAACTGAAAGTTAAAGAACTAAAATTAAAAAAAAGTAAAAGTTAGAAAGTGAATTTTCCATTTTTACTTATATTAAAATAAAAATATAAAAATATCTTTTTGATTCGTAGATTTCTGAAACGTGAAAATGATTTTTTATTTTTATTTTTATTTTTATTTTTAGAGCTCTTGGGCTAAATGGCCTTTCCTTCTTTTCTCCTCCAACGTGACAGCTTGTCACAACTGACAATCACATTAATTGAAGGTTGAATTTCTCGAAGCTTGCAAGACAAGGGGTGGTCTGGAGTCCAGACCCTGGACCACACGTGGTCTGGATTGTAATAAGATAAAATTAACTATGTGTACGGAAAAGAGAACTTAAAATGTAAAGATTAAAAGTGAAATGGTAGTAAAAAATTAGAGAAATGTTAAAGACACACACTTTTACACGATTTAGTGTCACAATTTGTCGTATGGTGAGTTGTGATTGGTTAGAGTGTGTTAGTAGGACACGCTTTAACTAATTATAATTCACCATGTGGCAAGTTGCGGCACTAAGTTACGCAAAAATATGTGTCTCCAGCATTGCTCAAAAAATTAAGGCCTGACAGCTCTTAAACCTCTTCTCCCCCATTACACCACTACACTGGCTTTACATCCCATACTGCATTTTCTTCAAAGCGCCTAATGGCTTGGAGACGTCTAGAGATGGTCATTGAGCGTGCTAATGATCTAGAGAGTGTACATTTGTTTCAACGCCTGAAGGCTTACCATGTTGTTTGCATTTGCGATGATGACGGTAATCGCTACTATGACGAAGAGAATAAAAGTCCTGTTGACCTAAACGGCCGTTCAAACCCTAAGTGGGGAACCCACTTTGATTTCAACATAAACATTGTCGAGGCCCAGCAGAAGCGGCTTTATCTGATTGTTAGGCTCGAATCTCACCGCAATGTTTCCTGTCTTGGCGGCAAATTTATCGATCAAGTTCATGTTGGCCTTGAAGAACTGCTTAATGATTTTGGTGATGCTGATGACAAGAAATTAGTCACACGAAGTGTTATAAACAAGAACGGGGAGGCCCAAGGGAGACTAACTTTTTCGTACAAGTTCGGAAGAACTCACGATCATCCACCTGCAGCTCCTCCTCCTCAACTTGATAATGGAAATCTAGTGGCCCAGATTCCGCAAAGGCGTAACAGCAACGGTCACCCAATTGTTAGGGGAGCTGTAGAGGGAGTGACGACTGGGTTGGTCACTACTCTGGCAGACATTCTTTTGAATGACAACTAAGATGGCTAGGAAGTCTTCAGGCTAAGTTTGTGAGTACCTTAATGGCTTGCTTGTAAGTACCTTAGATTCTCTTTTNTTCTTTTTTTTTTTTTTTTTTTATAGATTTTTTCTTTAAATTCCAAAATTTATTTTAAAAAAATGTTAAAACGATGTCGTTTTGGCTCAATGAACGGTATTTTTTAACTGAATTCTAATAGAGTCCTGCATTGACAAAAATTAAAAGTTAAAGAACTGAAATGACAAAACTGAAAGTTAAAGAACTAAAATTAAAAAAAAGTAAAAGTTAGAAAGTGAATTTTCCATTTTTACTTATATTAAAATAAAAATATAAAAATATCTTTTTGATTCGTAGATTTCTGAAACGTGAAAATGATTTTTTATTTTTATTTTTATTTTTATTTTTAGAGCTCTTGGGCTAAATGGCCTTTCCTTCTTTTCTCCTCCAACGTGACAGCTTGTCACAACTGACAATCACATTAATTGAAGGTTGAATTTCTCGAAGCTTGCAAGACAAGGGGTGGTCTGGAGTCCAGACCCTGGACCACACGTGGTCTGGATTGTAATAAGATAAAATTAACTATGTGTACGGAAAAGAGAACTTAAAATGTAAAGATTAAAAGTGAAATGGTAGTAAAAAATTAGAGAAATGTTAAAGACACACACTTTTACACGATTTAGTGTCACAATTTGTCGTATGGTGAGTTGTGATTGGTTAGAGTGTGTTAGTAGGACACGCTTTAACTAATTATAATTCACCATGTGGCAAGTTGCGGCACTAAGTTACGCAAAAATATGTGTCTCCAGCATTGCTCAAAAAATTAAGGCCTGACAGCTCTTAAACCTCTTCTCCCCCATTACACCACTACACTGGCTTTACATCCCATACTGCATTTTCTTCAAAGCGCCTAATGGCTTGGAGACGTCTAGAGATGGTCATTGAGCGTGCTAATGATCTAGAGAGTGTACATTTGTTTCAACGCCTGAAGGCTTACCATGTTGTTTGCATTTGCGATGATGACGGTAATCGCTACTATGACGAAGAGAATAAAAGTCCTGTTGACCTAAACGGCCGTTCAAACCCTAAGTGGGGAACCCACTTTGATTTCAACATAAACATTGTCGAGGCCCAGCAGAAGCGGCTTTATCTGATTGTTAGGCTCGAATCTCACCGCAATGTTTCCTGTCTTGGCGGCAAATTTATCGATCAAGTTCATGTTGGCCTTGAAGAACTGCTTAATGATTTTGGTGATGCTGATGACAAGAAATTAGTCACACGAAGTGTTATAAACAAGAACGGGGAGGCCCAAGGGAGACTAACTTTTTCGTACAAGTTCGGAAGAACTCACGATCATCCACCTGCAGCTCCTCCTCCTCAACTTGATAATGGAAATCTAGTGGCCCAGATTCCGCAAAGGCGTAACAGCAACGGTCACCCAATTGTTAGGGGAGCTGTAGAGGGAGTGACGACTGGGTTGGTCACTACTCTGGCAGACATTCTTTTGAATGACAACTAAGATGGCTAGGAAGTCTTCAGGCTAAGTTTGTGAGTACCTTAATGGCTTGCTTGTAAGTACCTTAGATTCTCTTTTCTGCTGTTTTAGTGTTTGTAGTTGTTATTGGTTCTTTGTATGAACTACTAATGAAGTTGCATTAGGATACTGGAGTTTTGGTTTTAAATTAATGGATTAGAATTAGAAATACCTTAGATTTCAAATCTATTCCTTATTTAGATGCGCTTAATTTATTCAATTATACCTATAAAAGAGAGAGAGAGAGAGAGAGAGAGAGAGAGAGAGAGAGAGAGAGAGAGAGAGAGAGAGAGGCTATGGAAGCTTCTCTGAAACTAAAGACGGAAGAGAACATTTCCGTAAAAGGGAGACCCATTTATGAAAGATTCAGTCTTACTACATGAAATTCATAACAAATCAAAAAGGTTTTTGATTTGGTTTGGTTCTTTTTTGAGATCTAAGATTTCAAAGCAGAGCCCTAGTCCTAAAAGAAAATAGTATTGCTTGAGAAGTGGACAGCGAGGGTGTCAGGGAGAGGATGTTGACAACGGTGTGGCAGAGATTGGAGAGGTTGTGAGGGAAGGAGGAGGAGCGGAGGCTGAGCTTTTTTTTTCCCCCAACCCACTCCATGAGGATCTTCAAAATCCCTAAAACCATATGTGATGAAATTAACTCCGTTTTGGCTAAGTGTTGGTGGGGGCAAACAGTTATGCTCTCCCAAGACAAAAGGGGCATAGGTTTTGGGATATTAATGCTTTTCAATTTGGCTATGTTAGCCAAACAGGCTTGACGTTAACGTTCATGGTACCCACTCCTTTTTCTACAGTGTTTATAAAGTTTGCTATTTTCCTACATGTTCTTTCATGGACGCTGAGCTAAGTGTTAACGTATATAGTGTTATGGGCTTTAGGCCTAAATTAGGTTACTTGTATAGTACACATATTTACTTGTACTACACACATATGCCTCATATATAAAGGCACCTATGTACATTCTTTTATGATAAAAAATACAATACAATTACATTTAGTATTTCTAACATGGTATCAGAGCCACTGCTCTAACATTTTCTTAGCAGTCTTGTCTTTATTGGTGTGACTCCATTCTTAACATCGCTTCCGCCGTCACAGCAGCCGCCGCAGCCTTTCGCCGTTGAACCTTCGACGTCATGCAGCCGTCGTCTTTGGATTCCGGACCTGCAGTCGTCATTGTTGAGGAGTCTTGCGCTACAAAGACCACTGCCTGTTGCATCACCGCCGCAATATTGCTCTGATAAATTTTGTGAAGGTACCACAGAGATCGTCTTGCACCGATCTACACACTTGTGGAAGCCTCGAAGCCATCGGAGACTGCACGCACCCCAACGCGCCACTCAAAGGTTTTGCGTCGCAACGCACGAGCTCCACGCGCCTCCCACGCACCACTGCATAGCTGGGTTCATCCTCACGCGCTCTCACGCGCCGACCCTACATTGCCACCACCCTCACGCACTCTCACGCGCGCCACGCACCTCACGCGCGCCACGCACCTCACGCGCGAATCTGCTTTTCCACGTCAGCCCTAGCTGACGTCAGCCCCTTGTCATCTGCTGATGTCATCCCACAGTCAGCCTGCTGACGTCATCTGTTGACTTTGACACCGTTGACTTTTAGAGTTGACTTTGACCAAGGTTGACCGTTGACATTTTTGCCAGAGTTGACTTTTGCAGTTCAGGTGCTCCTTACCCAGTTTTTCGCGTAGATTTCATTTTTGCAGTCCATTTTTGCATATTTTGCTTCTAAATGAAGAATAAGGACATGTCTTCTTCTTAATGCAACAATCGTCGCTTCCATTCCATCAAACGTTTTTGCAAATTTTGCAAACGTTTTAGCCACAATATTAAGAGTTGCTATCATCGCAACAAATCAGCTGTTTCAATTTCTGCTACTACTGTTGCTAACACTGAGAATGTCCAACCAATGGCTCCCGTCTCTGCACAGTCTCAATCTTCTGGATCCACTTTCACATTTTCAGAGATGACCTTATAAATATCATCGCCAATGTCATTCGTATGGTCAGTAATGCCTCAAGTTTCTCTTTCATTGCAATCTGCCATAAAGGGTCAGTGGAAGCCTCACAATAGGTGTGAGGCTCATGTAATGTAGCAAGAGCAGTGTAACAATGATAGTCAAGTAAATGTGCGGGAATAGATCTTACCCTAGTTGAGTGACGAGGTGGAATGTCTTGTGCAAGATCTTCAGGCAGAGCAGGAGCAAGAGACCCAAGCTCAGGATTGGGGTTGGGTAGCTCGTCTTCAACCTGTTCATTAAAGGGTGAACTAGGAAAGCGATCAGTGATATTTGGTGGTTGGATAGAGAAGTCTACAGCAAAAGAATTAGGAGCAACTACAGGAGGATCAGGAGCAGCTACAGAAGGAATATGTGCCTCATTTGGAAAAAGATCTAAGACAGAGGAGGAAGACAAGGAAGCACTGAAATGAGAGAGCTCAACAAAGAGGCGATGTTTCCAAAAAACAACAATACAAGAGACATGAAGACGATGAGAGACAGGATCATAACACCTATACCCTTTTTGAGTTTCGCCATAGCCAAGAAAACAACAAAGCCTTAACCGAGACTCAAGTTTGTTATGCTCATGTGGCTGAAGAAGAACGAAACAAGTAGAACTGAAAGAGCAAAGGTGGTGATAGTTTGGAGGTGACCCAAAAAGGCGCTCATATGGAGTTTGATTTTGGATAACAGGACTCGAAATGTAATTAATAGTATGAACAGCATGAAGAGCAGCTTCACCCCAAAAAGGAGCAGGAACTTTAGTAGAGAGAAGGAGAGCACGAACAGTGTCAAGAATATGACGAAGTTTTCGTTCGGCTCTACCATTTTGCTGAAAGGTACCTGGACAAGTTAGTTGATGAACAGTGCCATAGGAATGCAAAATAGCTTGGAAAGTATATTGAGTATATTCAAGAGCATTATCAGATCGAAATATTTTGATGCGTCTGGAAAACTGAGTTTCAACCATTTTTGCAAAATTAGAATATACTTCCAATAATTCAGAACAATGTTTCATATTAAAAATTCAGCTATAGCGAGAGTAATCATTAACAAAGACAACAAAATATCTAGACCCACCAATACTAGAGACAGAGGAAGGCCCTCAAACATCAGAATGAATAAGGTCAAAGATATCAGTGGATATGGATTCACTAGTATTGAAAGGTAAAGCTGGTTGTTTTCTTAACTGACATGAAACACAATCAAAATTTTCTGTAGACACTGAACCTAACAAACCTCTAGAAGCCAATTGTTGTACTCTAGAGGAAGATGCGTGACCAAGTCGAGCATGCCAAAGTGCAAGGGAAGGAGTGGAAGAAACTGCAGCAGCTGCAGCAATAGAAATAGGAGCAACAAGTGGAAGATGAAGGTTGTCTACGGGAAACATACGCCCAACTCTAGGACCGGTCCCAAGCTCCTGTCCCGTCCTAGGATCCTGTACAATGCACCTAGAATAATCAAAGGTAATGCGATAACCTAACTCAGCTAATTGTCCCACAGAGAATAAATTGTAAGAAAGGTCAGGAATATTAAAGACCCCAGGAACCCAGAGGTTGGAGGTCGAAACAGAACCTATATTATGACCAGACATTGTAGAACCATTTGCTGTACGAATATTAAGAGGGTGTGGTACAGGTTTAAGTTCAGAAAATAAGGATGAGTGAGGTGTCATGTGATTGCAACAAGCAGAATCCATAAGCCAATAGGTAGGAGGCATACCAGATAAAGTTGAGAGAGGAGGAATAAGATGCATTACCAACCATACGAATGACATTGGCGAAGTAATCCCTCACGTGTCTGGCGAAGCTTACTACTGGCTAGAGAGGTTATTAGAGAAGGATCGATATGGCAGATAGACGATGGAGATGGAGAGAGCGTTGGTATGTTGACAGCTTTCGGCCTGGTGCAGACCGAAACTTGAAGGTCAATGGTCTCTTGGATGCAAAGACGAGACAGTGGGGCAGAGCACTAGTCCAGTCGATGTTTCACAACTCTACGAGGGTCAGGATAGGAAGATGTGGAAGAGCATTTGGTCGATGAACACTTCCCCTGAGGTTTGGAACTTATTTTGGTGGGCATGCTCTAATATCCTTCCAATGAGGTTTAACCTTCTCCTTCGAATGGTGCAAATTGACCCAAAGTGCACTCTGTGTAGCCAACATGATGGAACTACCAACCATATTCTGTGGGAATGTCCCTTCACATGAAATGTTTAGGCGTTGATACGTGGTAAACTGCAAAAGAGTAGCACAGTGGCTCCAAGCTTCTACCTCCTGGCCTGGCATATGCTTAACCGTCTCACTGGCTAAGAACTCGAGACTTGGGTCATGACTGCCTGGTCTTTGTGAAATGCTCGAAACCGGTTCCAATTTTGAACAGCGTCAGACCCACCCCTCGGTCATACTTTGAGGGGCAACAACTTGCTAGATGAATATCAGAATGCACTCGCCCCTCACTTATCAGCTATACCTTGCACCTTTTCCTTCTTTTGTTTCGTTACCTGGGTTTGCTAGCCACTGTATTTGACTGTTTTTCCTGAAAACCTATGGTTCAATGACTATATATGTAATTCTTTTCACATATTAATATACTTCTACCGTATTTCAGTGAAAAAAAACCCAAATACTTGTAAAAGTCTATATATTTTCCACGTTTTGCAATTACTATAGGGAATTAATTGGTGGAGTAAAATGATATTGGACATAGGCATCACTTAACTAGAGTGAATAAGTGGTGTTGGCTAGCTATTGTTGATAGATTGATCACTAAGCTAAACTCATATGCTGAAGCTCTAACAAAATCGGAAAGCACCCAACAGTTTTTATTTTTAGATAGTCTCCTGATTGTATTATTAATTCACTATTATAGCACTATTATTAATTAGCTGTACTATGCCAAATGTCATTTCAACGCATCAAAAATTATTTTATTTATTTTACTACACCACTTTATAATACACCTTATATCACATCTTTTTATTTGAAAATTTCATCACATTAAAATAATAAAACCATCCCATCAAAAATTTATTTTACTGTATCTCTTTCTTCTCCCCTGAACCCATAACCCTTAAACCTAGTAAAAATTTATTTCACAACCCAAATCCACCCATAACCACTGTAACTTGCTTGTTTGGACTTGGAAGCCAACCAAGAATTTGATTTAAGTTTGAATAGCAGCCATGCAGGATAAATAAATTAATAGGAATTAAAGTGTCTTTGGTAGAGGAGGGTAGAAAACAGGGGAAGGAAAATAGAAGAGTGTTATTTTCTTTTATTTGGTAAGGGTAAAATTAAGGTGGAAGAAAAATGGGTCCCAGGAGTTTATCTCTTTGGGCCTAAAAATCTTTTACTCTCCAAATTAGAGAAAAAAATATGGAAAGAAAATTTAAGGAAATGAAATGTCAAAATTACTCCCACTTTTCCATCATTTTACTTTTAATGATGATAATGATGATGATTTTTTTATTTTTCCACCTTCTCTACTAGATATATAATAATAGAAAATACAAATTAATATCTTTTTATTATCTTAATATTTTTCATTCTCTCAACCAAACAAAGTAAGGTTGTGAATAGGTTTAGTTGAGTCAAGTATTGAAATTTAAAAGTTATTCATTTATTTTATTTTGAACACAAGCTCATTTTTAATTTTATTTAATAAGTTCGAGCTTATTTATGAACTACTTGATTAACCTTTTATTTTTATTTTTTCATGTACAAACACCACAATTAAAAATTGTTAACCATTCTCAAATCCATACTAATAGTTAATAACTAAATTATTGTTGAAATAATATTATTTGACTTTAATGCAGAAAACCTTTTTTTTTTTTTTTAAATGATCACTACCAAACATGAATGAACATTGATAGGCCACAAACTGAATGACCCCTTTTGATTAAACCAATTAATTTATTAGCCAAGTTATTAATTAATCTATTTATCGTGCAAATGCGTGGAAGCACAAACAAATCACCAAAAACTAAATATGCAGCGGAAATTAAATGACACGGTAATTTGTTTACGAATGGGGAAAAACCTCGCGGCAAAAATTCCACCGAGTGATTTTTAGGTCACCACTCCCGAAACTCCACTATTATCAAATCAAGCGGTTACAAGTAAAAGAATCTAAAGTACGTACCTTACCAACTTACAGTTGAACCCTTACCCCAATATCCAATTAGACTTGATCTGTAGTGACAATTTTCCTTTTGATGCACAGCTCCCAAGAACGTGACTAACCAATACGCGGATCCCAGTACGCAACTTCAAACACCAACTAAGGAGGAGAGGTTGGCTACAAAGTTCTTCAGTTCATCCTATACGATGAAGATCAGGAAGATGCTTGGTCACAAAACCCTTTGGTGCAAATATACAGTAAATTCTTCAGAGAAGATGAACTAGGTCAAGAGCTTCGTCTTTTGATCACAATTTGCTTGAACAGAGATTGCTCGATGCTTTTGCAACTTGTGTGTACCACTTGACGGCTCTTAAAACATTCCTTTTATATGTTTAGGGTTAGAAGAAAAGAAGGCTCAAAAGCATATTCACAGATCCCAAGGAAATCATATAAGAAAATCTGAAATTATAAATCTCGACAGATAGCAAGTGTCGAGGTAGCTATCGAGCAGGTGTTGAACTTTAATGAATTTGCACTTCAGTTTGATTTTTCTTGGACAGACTTGATGACTTCAACACTTAATCTTGAAATCTTATTTCTTGAAGTATTAAAAACACCTAGAACTACCCAATTACAAGTAGAGTGTGTTTTGTCAAAAAGAATTAGCCAATTTACATAAATAAGTGACATATGTTCTTGACAAGTGAGAACACATATGTCCTAACAATCTACCCCTTTGACAATCCGTGACAAAAGCACAACAAACAAATGAACATATGAGAGAAGTCATAAATCAGTCAACTCATACTCACTTGTTGAATACAATAAAATTTATCCTAACACAAACTCTTGAAAAACTTTGCAAGAAGAGAGTTTATGTCAAGTAGACTTTGACAACCTGTATTTCTGAAATACTTTAAACAAAACTCATCAAGGCATCTTGTGTGAAACAGAAATAATAGATTGCATACAAGTATAATGAACATGTGTATAAAGATAGAGAAGAAACAACACATGAAGAGAAAGGTGAAAGAAACATACATCCACATATAGAGAAAATAAGTACAATGTATGTAAAACTGGTCAAAAGACCTCATATATAAGATCAATGTATCTATAAAGAATAGAAAAGAAAAGATACATCAAAACCTCACTACATCCCTCAAAATATCAACACTCCCCCTATCAAAAATGTCCTATACTAACTCTTCCCTTAAGATGACTACTCTCATAAGTCAAAACTACTTCCCTTTTTTGTCACGAGTGATAAAGGGTAGAGTGTCATGTAGATATCTCATTAGTAGAGCTAGCATCTCCATCATCATCATCCGAAGCGTCATCATCATCACCATCATCATCATCATCCTCAGAGTCTGAAGCCGCTAGAGAAGGTGGTGAAGGAGTAGCCTCTGGAGCAAAACCACCCATGGTCGCCTGCTGTCGTGCAATACGACCAACACAAAAATTTACCTGATACAAATCAGAGAAGAGTGTATCGAGGCGAGTATTCATGCGCTGTAGCTGTGCCATGATGTCTCCAAGAGATACATCGCCCGTAGAGGAAGAAGAAGCAGATGTAGATGGAGCAGATCTAGATGGAGCTGAATGGGAGGGAGAAGTGGAATCCGTCTGTCTCGACCTAAACTGAGCCTCACTACGTTTTACGGTAGCGCCATTTATGGCACAGATGTGTGTAAAGTGGTCAGACACAGGAAAAGGGATAGAAAAATGGCGTAAGATCCTCGTGATAGCAGAAGGAAAGATGGGCTTATCACGGGACGCCGAATCTAGATAAACATCTATGATAGAAAGGATAAAATGAGAAGGAAAATCTATAGTAAGATGCTCAAGAAGAGATAACAAAAATCGAGCATGAGGATTTGTGATAGAGTTGTAGTGAGAGAGTGGATGGAGTACAAACATCATCACCATGTTTAGGAATCTAGGACCTTTAGCAAAAGGTTTACATGATGTGTACTGATGCTTACCCCAGTTAGCTGGGCGCTGAAAAAAAGCAAAAATAAGCTCATCTTTGGACACAGTCCTCAGACGCTCACAAGAAGAATAGTCAGGAAACTCTATCCTAGGAACCCTAAGCACATCCACAACGAGCTGTGCGACAGGGATGCGCGTACCTCGAACGCGAGTGAAAAAGAGAGGTACTGAACGATTGATCCCAAGCATGTTGGAGTAAAACTCTTGAATGAGCACGAGAGGACATGTGACCGAGACGTCACATAGTGACTCCCATCCCCTACTGTGTATGACAGAGGGAAGGTTAGTGTCGGCGAAGTCCACCAAAATGATTTGGGATTCCGAATGAACACCTCGTCTAGAAAAGTTCTCCGAAAATGCCTTGTGGGCATCTCCATCACGGAACCGAAGATTTAGAGGAGCAGAATCAGAAGATGAAGAAGCTCCAAAACACAGAAGGTTCCGAGCCAGAGTGGATTTACGTTTGGGTGCCATAGACACAACTAACATAAGCGGAATGAGAAATAGATAGAGAGGGAGACAATCAGAAAAGTCCCAAAACAGTTCACATATATCAAATATATTAAACAAAGAGTACGTATGCATGAGAATGCATGAACATGTGACATGCAAATTGAAAAAAATCATGGGCTCAGCCCAATCCAATCCTAACAACACACAAACATAGAGCATACATCTAAATGCATGTAAATATCATTCTAACGCACATGGAATGCAATGTATGACATTTTGAATACGTTTAAGTGAAAACCCAACCTAAAATTTCAAGAAAAACTCATTAATTTTGAAAAACCCCAAAAATTTTCAAAAACCCCAAAACCTAAGCTTCAAAACATGAAATGCATGAAAATGGGAGTAAAAAGAGGTCTTACCAAGTGATTAGAACCAAGGAATGACCGAAAATCAAGTAGGTTTAAAGTTTTGAGTGAGAAAAGGTGTTTGGGAGAGGAACCGCCACGAACAGATCCAGAGAGATCGAGAAAATGAAGTCTGAATCGCAACTGGAGCTTAAATGGGCACCTCAGTAAATCTCAACAGCTGAGGTGCTGAGAGGTATCGAGGAAGCTGTCGAGGTAGGTGTCGAGAAAAAGCACGTCGACAGCTAAAGGTGTTGAGGAATGAACATCAGAACCAAGAACAGGAGCTCGATCGATCGATAAGCTATCGAGGAGACAGGAGATTTCTCAATCGAACCACCAAGTGTCGAAGAGGTGTCGAGATTGCGATAAGAAAAAGGCTTGAGAATCTCGACAGATAACAAGGTATCGAGGAGGTGTCGAGCCAGGTTTAAAAAGCAGTTTCTCGAGAAGTGAAAAACACAGACATGAATGCAATCCAACATATACCTCAACCATTGATCCAATCAACATATAAAACTCTCAAAATCATCTCTCAACAAAGAATTAAGCACATAGATCCTCAAAAACACACACACACACACATACACACACACTAAACAGGTCTAACCAATTTTATTTTTCAAAAACAAGTCAAGACAGTTTAGTGAGCATACATTAGCACATGTAAGCACTTGTGATGGCCAAATCACATTGTACTGCACATGTATCAAAAGTAGCAAAGAATATTGCGTATTGTGTGTGAAAAACATCGCAAGATTGCATATGTGTATACATGTTATGATGATCTGAGATATGAGAAAATAACTTTAACTCACACACAATCATAATTGTTTGATGGGGACTATCACCTTCGAGATACATCCTATAACTCCCACATCTCCTAGAATACACACTTGCAACCATATTTAAAACATTTTTAATTTTTTGCTTTTTATTTTCTTTGCATATTTTCTTTTATTTTTAGCATATTATACATGGGCATAAAAAGAGAGAAAAGAAATACCCAAGATGTTAAGCATTTGACATCGCACTTTTGCTATGCCGAAGCATACGAATGTATTTGACACTGCACTTTTACTATGCCGAAGCATACAGGTGTCTTTGACACTACACTTTTGCTATGCCAAAACATACAAGTGTCATATTATGATTGGTGGGCAATAATGGTGAAATAGTTATTTATGTCTTTCTCTTAGGATTTTCTAGTCCTACCTGTCAAAAAGAGTGATATAAGTGTTAAGTTTAAGAGATAACTTAATCTTACTCATCACAAACAAAAGCCATAAAACTCACTTGCTTAGTTGTGCATAGAGATGCTCATCTAAGTTACAAAAGATACAAAATTTAGAAAACTCTATTTCATTGGCCATCCAAGGTACACAAGTACCAAAGTACACATAACACACAATGTTTTTATATTTTTCTGATTTTTCAATTTTTTTTTTTATTTTTATATTAAAAACAAAATAAACAAAACAGAAAGTAAACACACAAAAACATGTTAAACAAAGCAAATCATAAAACTAGACTGACTCAACAAACATGCAAAACACACAAGCAATGCATCAAACAAGAAAAACAACAAGAAGGGAAAAGAAAGTGATGAAATCACTTAGAGTCCTTTTTCTTCCACACCTTGGAAGAACCTTTCCTTTGATTAAAATCTTGAGGGAGAAGAAGTGAAGCCGTTCAAGTTCGAAAGGAACATGAGGGCTTTTAGAAGATCTCCAAGAGGAGCAAGAGAGGATTGAAGCTGATTTTGGCTTCTAGATGCTATCATGCCGTTGCTCTGTTGAATGGCGAGCCACTTGTAGCAATTTGATCGAGTATGACCGGCAGCTCCACAATGATGACAGAGATGCTGCTTCTTTTGTTTAGGCTTTTGAGAGTTAGCCTTCTTAGCCCTAGGGTTATTTGCATCTTTCTTGGGGGGTGCTCCTAAGATAGATTTACCCTTGTCTAAGTTCTCACTAGCTAATTTAGTTTTAACATTAATGTTCTCAGTTTCAGTGTTATTAGCAGGAGAAACAAAAACAGTAGCACTAGTAGAAGCAATATGAGAGGAAGAAAGATCATACCTTAAACCTGTTCGATTCGAAGTAGATTTCTGAATGTTTAGCATCTCATCAAGCTTTTCACTTGAAGTTCTCTCCAGTTGAGCTCTGACTTGAGACAACTCTGCTTCAAGCTTCTTGGTCTTCTCAGCCAAGAAGTTGTTCTCAAACCTCAGTGCTCTAATAGTTTGATTTGCCTCATCAAACTTTGTGGACAACTCTTCACGATCAAGTTCCACATCACTAAGCTTCTTGGTGGCCAGCCTATACAATTTCTCATACTTCTCAGAGAGCTTGTAAAGCTTCTCATAGGCTGAATGGATATCATCTTGATCATCCATCTTCTCAAATTTTGACTCCACCAGTTCTTCTTCTTCAACCACTTCTTCAACAATCCCTTCAGTAGGATTGACTGTGGCAGTGAAGACATTCAAAATTTCGTCATCCTCATTGTCGAAATCGTTTTCGGGCTCAATGTCACTCAAGGTCGCCGCAAGTGCCTTACTCTTCCCAATACTCTTGAGATACGTAGGGCATTCATGCTTCATGTGACCAAAACCATGACATCCAAAGCACTTTGGTCCAGCCGAAACAGTGTACTGACCGCCATCCTTAGTATCCTTCTTCCTTTTGTCTTGGCTCTTAAACTGAGAGAAACTGGATTGTCTACAGTCCTTGTCGAAGTTCTTCCCATTGGCGTTCTTCATAAACTTCTTGAACTGCCTTGTAATGTAGGACTTCATCTTGGAATCTTCATCATCAGAAGACTCATCTGTATCACTGCTCTTTGCCTTCAAGGCCATGCTCTTGCTTTTACCCGACTTGCCAATCCTAGATAGTCCTAGCTCGTAGGTCTGCAAGTTTCCAACTAGCTCAGTCAAAGGAATTTTGTCAATATCCTTTAATTCTTCTATTGCCATAATCTTGGTATGGAATCTCTCTGGTAGAGATCTGAGCACCTTCCTTACAACCTTGGGTTCAGGGATGGTTTCCCCAAGATTGAAGGCTGAGTTCACTATGTCCTTGAGCTTGGCATAGAACTCATCAAACGACTCATCCTCCTCCATCTTAATTTCTTCAAAGCTTCTAGTGAGCTTCTGAAGTTTTGAATCTTTAACAGCCTTTGTTCCTTCATAGGTTGTTTGGAGGATGGTCCAAGCCTACTAAGCAGTTTTAGTTAAGGATATCTTCTTGAACTCCTCATTGGTGAATGTGCTAAATAGGGCATTTAACGCTCTGCTGTTGAAGTTAGCCGCCTTGATCTTTGCGTCATCCCAATTGGCCAGTTCTTCTTTTGGCTTAGTCTAACCAATCTCTACAGCTTGCCACACTTTCTCATCTAAAGACTGCAAGAAAGCTCTCATGCATACTTTTCAGTATGCATAGTTAATGCCATCAAATAAAGGAGGTATGATTAATGACTGTCCTCTATCCATGACAAACAGGGGTTAATAGATCAACACAGCAAAGATTAAACCTAATCAGAGTGTGCTTACTCTGATACCACTTGATAGGCCACAAACTGAATGACCCCTTGTGATTAAACCAATTAATTTATTAGCCAAGTTATTAATTAATCAATTTATCATGCAAACGCATGGAAGCACAAACAAATTACCAAAAACTAAATATGTAGCGAAAATTAAATGACACGGTGATTTGTTTACGAATGGGGAAAAACCTCGCGGCAAAAGCTCCACCGGGTGATTTTCAGGTCACCACTCCCGAAAGTCCACTATTATCAAATCAAGCGGTTACAAGTAAAGGAATCCCAAGTACCTTACCAACCTACAGTTGAACCCTTACCCCAATACCCAATTGGACTTGATATGTAGTGACAATTTCCCTTTTAATGTACGGCTCTCAAGTACGTGACTAACCAATGCGCAGATCCCAGTACGTGACTTCAATCACCAACTAAGGAGGAGAGGTTGGTTGCAAAGTTCTTCAGTTCATCCTATACGATGAAGATCAGGAAGATGCTTGGTCACAAAACCCTTTGGTACAAATACACAGCAACTTCTTCAGAGAAGATGAACTAGGTCAAGAACTTCATCTTTTGATCAGAATTTGTTTGAACAGAGATTGCTCAATGCTTTTACAACTTGTGTGTACCACTTGACGGCTTTTAAAACAATCCTTTTATATGTTTAGGGTTAGAAGAAAAGAAGACCCAAAAGCACATTCACGGATCCCAAGGAAATCAGATAAGAAAATCTGAAATTATAAATCTCGACAGATAGCAGGTGTCAAGCTTTAATGAATTTGCACTTCAGCTTGATTTTTTTTTTTTTTTTTGGGACAGACTTGATGACTTCAACACTTGATCTTGAAATCTTGTTTCTTGAAGTATTAAAAACACCTAGAACTATCCAATTACAAGTAAAGTGCGTTTTGTCAAAAATGATTAGCCAATTTACATAAATAAGTGACATATGTTCTTGACAAGTGAGAACACATATGTCCTAACAAACATTACGAGGGTTTCTCAGTTTATACTAATTGACATTGTTAAAGTGAAAAATACCAAAAATAATACAAAGTAAATGCATATGACTGCATTCAAGAAATGTTTTCAATAGCAATGACGACAGGAATGCAGCCAATAATTTGTCTCTGAAGAAGGTGGTTAATTTCCCATCACCCTGCTGGAAAAAACCAACCACATAAGCTGTACTTATGAGAACAATGCTTCTCCATCGCCTCTCTTTGGCATAGTTCTTCAACCCCATCTCAATTTTCTTATATTGCTCGCTTTCGCTATGAACTTTCTCGGTTGATTCTCCACTTTGTTCTTTCTTGAGTAAAGCCCCAGCAAGGCACCTTGCTAAAACAACACCATCTTCTAAGGCTGAACAAGCACCTCGGCCAATATCTGGGGTCATGGGGTGGAATGAATCACCAAGCACACAAACATTGCCTTTATTGATGTTTCCCCAAATAAGGTCCCAGGGATGTCTATACCTTAATGGGGATAACATAATAAGGTCCCAGAGATGTCTTTGGCTTCTTCCAATGCTTCCCAACAACACCAAAACTCCACTTGACACTCTTAGAAGATGTGGTAAGTGTTTTGGCTATCAACCTCTCAATGGTATGGAAATGGAGAGGAAGGAGATGAGGAAATTCCCAAAACAAATATGTAGAGGATTGTGGGTATAACAATCTCTAACTTTCAAGGTGTTTGGCTAGGGTTTTCTCTTAGAAACTCTTCTTTACATTTGTAGGTAATGTGGGTATAAATAGTGTAGACACAAAAAGTGTGTATCAGACTGGACAGGCTAGCAGAACAGAATGTCTTGTAGGTGTCTTACGAGGAGGCCTTACTCACGAGATACTCGCGAGACACAGCTGTCTCCATCTGGCCTAACTCTTCGCATTCCAGCATGTGCAAGGCACGTGAGATACTTTGCGGGATGCTAAGTCGCGAGCTGCCCTCGACAACTTCTTTCTTCAATTGCTCGAGTCTTCACACACTTTCTCTCTATCACACAACCCTTACAATAAAATCCCACAATAAATACAAGGTATGTACGATTGAATAAAATTACAATCAAATTTGACACGGAATATAAGCCAATAAAACATATAGTTGTAAATAACAACTTTACAAAAGGGTACTCAACAACCCAAATTGGAATGTATTGCTTACCTTGAGAGGAGGGAACCCAAGTTATGTACCAGAACAAGGCCTTATCATCACAAGGGCAGCAACCAAATCTGACACCACTTTCAAAGAATTGCAAAGATTTAGGACTATATCCATGACTATCTATAGACTTTGTACAGCCCCTAATGGTAGATCTTCCTATAAAAGTAGGCTTCTTAAAGCCCAACCACCTTGCCACCACTGAGCTCACTCCATTGCAACCAATCAAAACATTTTATCCAAAAATTGGAACGAAGAACTTTGACACAGGTCAATCTTGATAGCTTTGTCTCTTCACATCCCAAATCACTCTCTCTCACTCCAAACCTCTATTCCAAGTGTTTTCAAGGTTTTTCTTTCACTTGGTAAGTTTCTTTTCTCTCCTTTACAAGCATTTCATGTTTTGAAACCTAGGTTTTGGGGTTTTTTAAAATTGATGAGTTATTGTTGCAATTTTGGGATGGGTTTTTGCTTAAATGAGTTTCAAATCTCATGCATTGCATTACATTAGCATTGTAACAGTATTATCATGCATATAGATGTGTGAAAATTGATTGTATGCTGGTAGAATTGGATTGAGTGGAGCCCATAATGAATTTTATATTGTATGTCACATGTTCATGCATTTCATATGCATACGTACTCTCTTTTCAATATATTTTAATATATTTGACTACAAGGGAATTTTTTGATTGTCTTTCTCTTTCTCTCTCTTTTCTGTTTACGTTAGTCGTGTTTATGGCACCTAAACGTAAGTTAGCTTCGTCTCGGAACCCTCTTTGTTCTGGGGCATCGTCTTCGTCTAATCCTACTCCTTCTCATATTTGGTTCCGTGATGAGGATGCCCGAAAGGACTTATCAGAGAACTTTACTCGACGAGGTGTTCATTCGAAACACCGAGTCATTTTGGCAGACTTTGCCAACACTGACCTTCCCGATGTCATTCATAGTCGGGGTTGGGAGTCACTGTGTGACATCCCGGTCACATGTTCTTCCTGCTAATCCAGGAGTTTTACTTCAACATGCATGGACTTGATGCTTCAGTACCTCTCTTTCATACTAGCGTTCAAGGTACGCGCGTTGTTGTCACACCGGAATTGGTATCCGATGTGCTCTATGTCCCGAGGGTAAAGCATCCTGACTACCCCAGTTGTGAGCATCTGAGGATTGTGTCCAAAGATGAGATGATGTCTACTTTCTGTGAGTGCCCTTCTGATTAGGGTGATCGTTAGTTTACACCATGTAAGACCTTTGCTAAAGGTCCTAGATTCATAAACATGGTGATGACTTTTGTTTTGCACCCACCCTCTCACTATAACTCCATCACAGAGCCTCGTGCTCGATTTTTGCTTTCTTTGTTAGAGCACGTCACTGTAGATTTTCCTTTCGGCTATCGCGTGAATTTTATACCATTTTTCTGTTCCTTTTCCCTCTTCTGATCACTTCTCTGTCATGTGTGCCATAGACGTTGCTACCGTTAAACGTAGCAAGGCGCAGTTTCGGTCACGGCAGTCGGATTCAGCAGCTTCTCACTCCTGTTTAGCTTCATCTTAATCTGCTCCATCCACATTTGCTCCCTCCTCTTCTATGAGCAATGTGTCACTCAAAGACATCATGGCGCAGTTTTAGCACATGGATGCTCGCCTTAATACACTCTCTACAGAGCTATATCAGGTGAACATTCGTGTCAGTCATATTGCATGGCAATAGGTGATCATAGATGGCTTCGCTTTTAAGGCTTCTCCTCCACCTTCTCCTGTGGCTTCTAATTTTAAGGCTGAGGATGATGATGATGATGGTGATGATGATGATGCTTTTGATGATGATGATGGAGTTGCTAGCTCTACCGATCAGATGTCTACTTGACACTCTTACCCTTTGTCACTCATGACAAAAAGGGGGAGTAGTTTTGGATATGAGAGTAGTCATTCTTAGAGGGAGAGTTAGTTTTGGATATGTACTTTACTTGTACTTGAGTAGATATAGGATGTGTTTAATACCTCAAGAAACTTTGTTTCAAAATCAAGTGTTAAAGCCATGTAAGTTTATCCAAGATTCAAGTCTGAAAAGTGCTTGTCATTAAAACTCGACAGCTACCTATCTGTCGAGGTTTAAGAGCTGTTCCAACCTCATGGTTCGATAGCAGATCTACAACAACTCGATAGATAGGCATCTGTCGAGGTTTATGAAAAGTAGACTTTCAGATCTCTTTTGACTCTAATCCGTGATTGTATGTTTGAGATTTCTTTTCTCACAACCCTAGACATATAAAATGATTATTTTAAGGGCTGTCAAAGAGGACACAAGTTGCGCAAGTGTTGGGCAAAGTTTGTTCAAGCAAATTGTGACTGGAGACAGAGTTTTGCCCTAGTTCATCATTCTTGTGAAGAAGTTATTGTGTTTGTTCACCATAGAATTTTGTAACCAAGCATCTTCTTGATCTTCATCGTGGATGAACTAAAGAACTTTGCAGCCAACAACCTTCTCTAGTTGGTGATTGAAATCGCGTACTGGGATCTGCGCAATTGGTTAGTTATGTATTGGGAGCCGTGCATCAAAAGAAGAAATTGTCACTACAGAACAAGTCCAATTGAGTATTGGGGTAAGGATTCAACTGTAGGTTGGTATAAGGTATTGGGATTCCTTTATTTGTAACCGCTTGTTGTGATAATAGTAGAATTTCGGGAGTGGTGACCTTAAAATCACCCGATAGGGTTTTTGTCGTATTGGTTTTCCCCATTCGTAAACAAAATACCGTGTCAATTTATTTTCCGCTGCGTACTTAGTTTAATTGGTAATTTGTTTGTGCTACCATGCATTTGTATGTTAATTTGATTAATTAATTAAACTTAGCTAATTAATTAATTAATTCATCACAAGGGGTCAATATATTTTTGGCCTATCAAAGTTTTACCAAATGGATCTAAAGACTGCTTTCTTGAATGAGTTCCTTAAAGAAGATATCTATGTTGCTCACCGAAAGGATTTATTGATCCACACTTTCCGAACCATGTGTTGTACCTCAAGAAGGCACTCTATGGCTTAAAGCAAGCCCCTAAAGTTTGGTATGATTGGCTCACACAATACTTGGTCTCACATGGTTTTACAAAAGGAAAAGCTAATCAAACTCTCTTCATTAGAAGGGAAGATGGCGATTGATAGTTGCTCAAGTCTATGTTGATGATATCATCTTCGGATCGACAAAGGATGAACTTGCTCATAGTTTCTCCAAATTCATGCAGGCTGAGTTCGAGATGAGCATGATTAGAGAGTTGAATCACTTCCTTGGGTTGCAGATCCGTTAGCAAGTGTTAGGTATATTCATATCTCAATCTAAATATGCTAAAAATCTTGTAAAAAAGTTTGGTTTGGAATCTGCTAGTTTTGTTAGAACCCCCATAAGCCCAAATGTTAAACTCACTGTTGATTTGTTGGAAAAAGTGTTGATTGGTCTATATATAAAAGCATGATAGATAGTCTTCTTTACCTTACTGCTAGTATACTTGACATTAATTACAGTGTGGGAGTGTGTGCTAGGTATCAGGCTAATCCCAAAGAGTCTCATATGATTGCTTTGAAAAGAATCATAAAGTATGTCAAAACCACTGTCGATTTTGGTGTGTGGTATAGCAAGGACACTGATGATGTCTTAGCCAGGTATTTTGACGCAAACTGGGCTAGGAATGTTGATGATAGAAAGAGTACTTCAGGGGGTTGTTTTTATGTGGTTAATAATCTGGTCTCCTTGATGAGTAAAAAGCAAAATCTCATCTCTTTATTCACTGTAGAGGCTGAATACATTGCTACCGGTAGCTGCTACACCCAACTTCAATGGATGCAAAAACTTCTCCTTGATTATGCTATTCGTCTAGAACATCTTACCATCTATTGTGACAATACCAGTGCCATTAACATCTCTAAGAATCCTGTTCAACATTCTTGAATTAAACACATAGAGATTCGACATCACTTCATTCGGGAGCTTGTCAAAGATGGTACTTTTACTCTTGAGTTCATTCACACCGATGATCAGAAGGCTAATTTGTTCACCAAACCTCTTGATAGCAAACGGTTTGAATTCCTTCGCCAAAACATTGGTGTTATCTCCATGGATTAATCTCCTCTTTTCTTCCTTCCTCCTCATGCATTTGCATTTAGTTTTATACTTTACTTTGTTTAACATGTTTTTTGTTTGTTTGTTTTTAGTTTTGCTTTATTTTAGTTTTTCATAAAATAAAAAAAAAATAAAAAATTAAACTAAAAAATTAGAAAAATACTAAAATAGTGTGTGTTTGTGTACATTGGTACTTGTGTACCTTGGATAGCCATTGAAACAAAATTTTCTAAACTTTGTATCTTTTGTAACTTAGATGAGTATCTCTATGCACAACTAAGCAAGTGAACTTTGTGGCTCATGTTTATGCTGAGTACGATTAAATAATCTCTTGTACTTAACACTCATATCACTCTTTTTGATGGGAACGACTAAAAAATCTTAAGAAAAATGCATAAATAATCATCTCACCACTGTTGCCCGCCAATCATGAAATGACATCTATATGCTTTAACGTAGCAAAAGTGAAATGTCAAAAGCTTAAAATAATTGAGTATTTTCTTCTCTCTCTTATATGCCCATGCATGATATGCTCAAAAGGAAAAAAAAAAGTGCAAAGAAAAATAAAAGCAAAAAGAATCAAAATGCTTTATATATGATTGCAAGCGTGTCTTCTAGGAGATGTAAGAGTTATAGGATGTACCTTGAAGGTGATAGTCCCCATGATTGTGTGAGAGTTAAATTAATTTTCTCATATCTCAAATCATCATAACATATAGACACTTATGTAATCTTGTGATGTTTTTCACACACAACACGCAAATTCTTTGCTGCTTTTGATACATGTGCAGGTACAATGTGATTTGGCCATTATAAGGAATACACGTGTTAATGTATGCTCACTAAATTGTCTTAACTTGTTTTTGAAATATAAAATTGGCTAGACTTGTTGTGTGTGTGTGTGTATGTGTGCACGCGCGTGTGTGTATGTGTTTTGGATCTAAATACTTGACATATTTTTTTGTTGAGAGATGTTTTTGAGAGCTTAAAATGTTGTTTGGATCTTTGATTGAGTAACTTGCTTGATTGCATTCATTTATGTGTTTTTCTCTTCTTTGAAAAACTGCTTTTTGCACATCTTGACAGCTTCTCGATAGTTCTTGACAGCTAGCTATCCATAGAGATCTTTATCCTCCTTTCTCGATAAAAGTTAACGCAATCTCGATCTATCAAAGCTTTCTTGAATTTGGCTCGATAGCTTCTCGATAGATTATTGATCCATCGAGATAACTCGATAGATTCTCAATAGCTGTTCGATCCATCGAGGTTCTTTGGTCGTTGACAGATTATTGGCCGTCAACAGTACCTCGACAGATTTATTTGTCAAGAATTAGTGCTCAACAGATTCTCGATAGTTCTCGATCTATCGAGCTTCGTGTTTTTATATATAGATTCAGTGTGAATTTCTTTTCATTTCTCTCCGATTTCTCTCGATAGAAAATCTCTTTTCTCTCTCCCAAACACTCCTCACTCAACCTCTTCACCTTCCCTACTTGATCTTCAGCCTAAAGGTTGTTTTCTTCCTCTGGTATGATCCTCCTTCTCTCATTCTTCATGCATTTCAGTCATTCTAACCTAAGTTTTTGGGGTTTTTCAAAATTGTTGAGGTTTTTGTAAAATTTTTGGGTTGGGTTATGTTTAAATGATCCTTTTTGCTCATGCGTTGCATTACATTTTCATTTTCACAATGTTTTATGCATTTTAGGTGTGTTTTATATGTTGAAATCATGTGTGCTGGTCGGTTTGGATTAGGCTAAGCCCATGATGCTTATATTGTTGCATGTCACATGTCATGCATTTTTCATGCATACATACCATTCTTCGCTTATTTTGATATTGATTTTGTTTGGTACTCTTCTGCATGTCTCTCTCTCTCACTTTCTTTCGAATAGTCTGCGCATGGCACTCAAACACAAAACTACTCCGTCCCAGAACCCTCTTTGTTCTGGGGCATCATCTTCTTTTGATTCTAACCCTATTCATGTTAGGATAAAGCTCGTCAGGACTTTTCAAAGAACGTTTCTCAACATGGCATTCATTCGGAACGCCAGGTCATTCTTTCTGACTTCCCCAATACTAATCTACCCACTATCATTCATAGTAGGGATTGGGAGTCCCTTTGTGATATCTCGGTTAGCTGTCCCTCCATTATCATGCAGGAGTTTTACCCCAATATGCATGGATTTGATTCTTCCATACCTCACTTTCTCACTTCTGTTCGAGGTATATGTATAGTAGTCACTTCGGAGCTTATCTCCGATGTGCTACATGTCCCGAGAGTATCACATCTTGATTACTGTCTTCGTCTGCAGACTATGTCCAAAGATGAACTCATGTCTCTTTTGTGAGACACCTTTCTCTTGGGGTGACCATCAAAACACCCCTTGCTCAGACTTTGCAAAAGGTTTAATTACTGAGTCTCGTGCTCGATTTTTGTTATCCCTCCTTGAGGGGCATACCATTGACTTTCCCTCTCATTTCATAAACTCCCTTATAGATGTCTATAAGGATACGGTGACCTGTGATAAGCTTATTTTCCCTTCTACTATCACAAGGATCATTCGCCATGCGTTTGTCTCCTATCTCGAGTCCACTCACTTCTCTATCATGGATGCCATCAGCGGTGCGTCTGTTAGAAGGAGTGAGGCCCAAGTTCGACCGAAGTGGCCACGGACCGAGACGGCGACTCCTCCAACCTCTTCCAATCCATCTACCTCCGCTCCTTCTCCTTCCGCAGGTGGTGTGACCCTTGAGGTGGTCATGGCACAGCTTTAGAGTATAGATGCTCGCCTTGACACTCTCAATGAATAGTTATATCAGGTGAATACCTGTGTCAGTCGTATTGCACGACGACATGCTTGCCTTGGTGTCTTCATGGCGTCTCCTTCTCCTTCTCCTGAGGCATCTAAGGACAATGACAATGATGGTGACTCCGATGGTGATGATGATGATGAGGATGAGGATGCTAGCTTTTCCGATGATGAGGAGATGACTGCTTGAGTGACTTGCCCTTTGTCATTCGTGACAAAAAGGGAGAGTAGTTTTAGGTATGAGAGTAGTCATGTACACAGGGGGAAAGTTAGTATAGGAGATTTTTGTTAGGGGGAGTGTTTATTTTTTTGAAGGATGTAGTGAGGACTTTTTGTATCTTTTCTTTTCTTTCTCTTTTAGATATATTGTTTTTGTACATCGGTCTTGTGACCACTTAGTGATAACAAACCTTGTATCTATTTGATATATATATTTGATGAGGTTGTTATTACATTCTTTCACCTATTTCATCATGTGTTGTTTCTTTTCCTCTTTATGCACATGCTTCTTATTAATTGTATACAATCTTTTTCTATTGTTGTTTCACACTAAGATATTGTGATGAGTTTTGTTTAAAGTGTTTTAGAAATACAGGTTGTCAAAATCTTCCATGTCATGAACTCTCTTCTTGCAAAGTTTTTCAAGAGTTTGTGTTAGGGTAAATTTTATTGTATTCAACAAGTAAGTATGAGTTGAGTGAGTTATAACTTCTCTCATATTTCATTTGTTTGTTGTGGTTTTGTCACGGATTGCCAAAGGGGGAGATTGTTAGGATATATGTGGAACATGTTTAGAATATATGTCATTTAGAATTGGCTAATCCTTTGACAAAATGCACTTTACTTGTAATTGGGTAGATCTAGGATGCATTTAATACTTCAAGGAACAAGAGTTTAAGTCCAAGTATTGAAGCCATGCAAATCTGTTCAAGAATCAAGTGAAGAAGTGTTATTCTATAAAGTTCGACAAATGTATCTATCTAGATTTAAAAGGTGAAGCTCGACAGATAAGCTCGACAGCTGTATCTATCGAAAATTACGAAAATTAGTTTTTCAAATTTGATTTCACACATATCCATGTGTATTTGTATAGGGTTTCTTTTCTTATAACTCTAAACATATATAATTATTATTTTAAGGGCCGTCTCACTTAATGCAACTGGATGAAACTTGATGCGAAGGTTTATGCAAGCATATTGTGACCAGAGACATATGCTTTAGTTCATCTTTCTTTTGAAGAAGTTGCTGTGTTTGTACGCCGTAGGATTTTGTAACCAAGAAGCTTCTTGATCTTTATAGTGTGGATGAACTATAGAACTTTGCAGCTAACATCCTTCTCAAGTTGGTGTGTTAGTCACGTACTTGGATCTGTGCATCGATTGGTTAGTCATGTATAGGGAATCGTGCATTGAAAGGAAAGATTGTCACTACATTGCAATTCCTATTATGTATTGGGGTAAGGGTTCAATTGTAGGTTAGTATAAGGTACTAAGATTTCTTTACTTGTAATCACTTATTTTGATAATAGTGAATTTTCGGGAGTGGTGATCTTAAATTCACCCAGTGGGATTTTGCTTCAGTGGTTTTTTCAATTCGTAAACAAATCACTTGTGTTAAATTTAATTTCCGCTACATTTAGTTTATTTGGTGATTTGCTTGTGCTACCACGCTTATTGCATATAATTGAATCCAATTAATTAACTTTTCTAATTAATTGATTAATTCACTAAAGTGGTCAATACATTCTTGGCCTATCATGGAGCTTTATAATTAGAATCTTTTATTTTAGTTCAAAACCCCAATAAAATTAAAATTGTGATTACAGGGATATAGGAATTCAAATAGAAAAATTGCCCACAAAAGAATTAGAAACTTTTTTTTTTCAATGCTGTGTTGTCAATATAATATAAGATATCAAGCAAAACAAAAGATAACAATCAATATATTAAAATGAAAAGAGAAAATAAATTATTGCAACTATTGCATTTTCATATGATATTTCTCAGGATTCAGATTGAAAAGAAAAACTTTATATTTTACAACAGCATCATGCTCATGCATATATAGCTAAATGTATATTCTATAAGATTGCATTTAAGAAATGGTGAGCTTCCCACAATCAAAATCAGCCATTTGCAACAAGAAACCTGATAAGAATCCAGCCAATGCATTATCTCTCAAGAAGGTCATCATATTCCCATGACTCTCCTGTATAAAACCAACCAGATAAGACACACTGATGAGCTTCGTACTTCTCCATGCTCTCTCTTTTGCATACTTCTTCAACCCCATTTACACAACGAACTTCATGGTTTCCTCTTTGACATCACAACCCAAAGTTATTAGAATGCTCTCATCATAAAGCATGAACAAGAAAGTCATGAAAAGAGCTATTCTCTCATTCAATGATTCATGTAATCTGGCAAGCTAGCAAAAGAAGAAACAGAAAGGGCTGACACTACTAAATTTTAATGACTTACTTTGCGTGAAATGATGTCTCTGAAGTAGCAAGTCCTGAAATTGAGGATACAACTACTGCCCTGCACATTCAAATCTATTAAAGTCAAATGCATACTAAAAGATACGAAGCATTAAATGTTAGGTATATACGTGTAAGTGAAATTGCATATTGAATTATAATGAGAAGAGAGACGGATTAATATAATATAGTTGGATCCAGACTCGTAAACTTTAAGTTTTTTTTTTAGTTTAATTGGTGTCCCTAACTCCCTATAGCCTTGATTAAATTGCTTAATATCATTATTTTGTAATTGCATTTATGTACACAATTAATCTAGCCACACAAAACGTCAGGCATTATTCTGCAACTACATTTATGTACACAATAATTCTAGTGACACAAATCTTTTTCACAATTATTGACTTAACTTAGTACACAATAAGTTATGAGTTTTATAATTCAATTAGTTGACATCTTTTGATATATTTAAAAGAGACATTCATAGTTCAAATCTCCTCTCCCCCATTGTAACTAAAAAATTATGATAAAAAAAAAAACCTTAGTACATAATAAAAGTTGTGTCAATAATGAACCTATATAAAAGTAATGTTGATCCAATCAAAATTCAAGTCTTACTACCTTAACAAGTTGTGGAATTTTGTATCCCTAAAAAATTAATCCTTGAAGCCATGAGCCTTGTACTCAACTGATTCTTCATGATATTTCTAACAGTGAAGTCCAGGTTCAAATCCCTCCCCCAACTATATATATTTGGCAAATGTTATCAAGGATTGTGCAGTGTTAATTAAGGTTGAACTAATGTGGTCTCACTTAATAAAAAAAATTGAATAAATAGAAGAAAAATACATAAAGCTGCCCCATGCTCTTACAATGCCCGTTAACACAACCCTCTCTCTCTCTCTCTCTCTCTCTCTCTCTCTCTCTCTCTCTATATATATATATATATATATTCCCTAATCTTAGGTAGACAAATAGACACTTGTGTCTTAGACCTTTAATCTAACATAGTGGCCAAAGATTAGGTAGTTACCCTTGAATCTGGAAATGTTGTTGGCGGAGTGAGTCACCAACGCCAACAGCATCTAAAGCCCTCCAAGCATTAGTCCAAAGTGTCAAGGCAAATCCTGTGCTTCTCAAACTATCCCACGATTCCAAGACTATGCTCTCAACTCCCAACCTGCACATATATGTTAACTGAACCTTCAAATTTTACAATCGTAAAATGGAAATCGCTAAATCTCCTACCAATATAACCATAAGAAGCTTACAAACTAACGTAACAATAAAAATATGATTAGTGTCAGTGACTCACTACAACAATATAAGAAGCATGTCTAAAATAATACATATGTACTAATACTTATGCAGTAAAATTACTTGCCACAGAAACTATAAAAAGGGAGAGTTCTGGTTGCTTGAGGGGTACCTGTAAAGTCCCAAGGATGTTGTGAGGCCTGCTATTCCAGCTCCCACAATCACAACATCTACAGCTATATCCATGATGCTTTTATGCTCTGTTCTTAAAGAAAAGATTGGAAGAAAAGTCGTTAACAGCACCCAATATATAAATAATGTAAGAGAACTGAGATGGGATAAAAATAAAATCCAAGGACAATCCCATTGATGACAATATCAAGTGGTGCACGTTTCCTAAACACTGATTTCTCTTACGTATAAGCTTGAAGCGTTGAATGTTTGAATAGTTGAATGCTAGTGTTAGGCAGGTCCGACCCTGGGCCAAACATACAATGGAACCAAATATGAGTGCAGTAAGTATTTATTTTTATTTTTTTATAATTAAAAAAAGTGAGTTTTTTTTTTTTTGAGGGAAAAAAAAAAAAAAATAGAGTTATGCTTGCATACTACAAGTTTTATGATATAAGTCTTATAAATTGATATGTCTTTAATTACATTCATTGCTACATTAATATGGAAGCTTTATAGAGTAAAGTTCGATCTCATTGTCACGTTAGTTTGCAAGCTTTTTATAGTAAAATTCGAAGAAAGTACCTGATTTTCATGAAGATGCAACTCACATTTTTGTACCAAATTTTATTGAAGACGCATTTTCGCAACAACCTATCCAAAGGAGCTCTAAATTCCCATCATTTATAAATGGTTATATGTCACTCTCAAAATTGTGATGGGTGTGATGAGTCTAAAGTCCTTGTCTCTTTAGCACCTTAATTTACGCACGTCTTTGAATGACTTATCTCTTTAGCACCTTGTCTCTCTTGATTATCAGAACGAGGAATATTTTGACTTAAGTTTCTTAAGGTTTAGGGGCTTTATAATCAGAATCTTTTTATTTTAGTTCAAAACCCCAATAAAATTAAAATTGTGATTACAGGGATATAGGAATTCAAATAGAAAAATTGCCCACAAAAGAATTAGAAACTATTTTTTTTTTCAATGTTGTGTTGTCAATATAATATAAGGTATCAAGCAAAACAAAAAATAACAATCAATATATTAAAATGAAAAGAGGAAATAAATTATTGCAACTATTGCATTTTCTTATGATATTTCTCAGGATTCAGATTGAAAAGAAAAACTTTATATTTTACAACAGCATCATGCTCATGCATATATAGCAATATCTATGTTCTATAAGATTGCATTTAAGAAATGGTAAGCTTCCCACAATCAAAATCAGCCATTTTCAACGTGAAACCTGATAAGAATCCAGCCAATGCATTATCTCTCAAGAAGGTCATCATATTCCCACGACTCTCCTGTATAAAACCAACCAGATAAGACACACTGATGAGCTTCATACTTCTCCATGCTCTCTCTTTTGCATACTTCTTCAACCCCATCTCAATCCTCTTATATTCGTCTTTTTCTTCTTCACCTTTCTCTTTTGGTTTTCTCAATAAAACCTCACCAAGACACCTGGCTAACACTACAGCATCTTCCAAGGCACAACACCCACCTTGGCCAATGTCTGGGGTTACAGGATGGAGTGCATCTCCAGCTATACAAACATTGCCTTTGCTGATATTTCCCCATAGTAGCTCCCAAGGATGTCTAAATCTCAGTGGCAATGATATGAAACCATCAAGTTCATAGTTTTCTATTAGAGCCCTTGCTTGCTCTGTTACTTTTCCTAGCTTACTCAGCACAATTTGCTTTAATTTAGCCCTGTCCTGTTCTAGCTCTTCCTCTACAAGATCAAAATCAAGAAGATGATTAATTGTCACATTTTCAAAATGAGTGACACTAAATAGTACAAATTGCACAAAATAAGTCTTAGAAATTGATGTATCATCAATCATAAAAAAGTAATTCAATATTTATTTGAAGCGACACCAATCACATATATTATGACGTCAATTTGTAAGCTTTTTATAAAGAAATAACATCATTAGTACTTTTGTTTATAAACATTATATTGGTGAGAATTTGCTAGTCTTTTGTAGTAAAATGAATAATAGTTTAGTAGTATCCTTTCAGAATATTTACCAAGAATAAACAAGCCTTTCAGTTGGGGTAAAGTTCTCACCTTTGCTTGAGGGAGTCCAAGTGACAAACCAATAAACAGAATTATCATTAACAGGGAAGGCACCAGATCGAACACCTTTTCCAAAGAACTGCATGAAGTTGGGCTCAAACCCATGACCACCCTCGAACTCTGCACAGCCCCTGATGGCCAATCTCCCTGCAAAAGCTGCTTTCTTGAATCCCAGCCAGTTTGCCACCACAGAGTTCACTCCATCACACCCAATCAACACCTTTCATTCACAACATTACATCAATATCATAATAAGGCCTAAGTGGTTAGACTAATAATAAACACAGTCACATAGATAGCAGGAGTCACATTCTTACTAAGTGAATTCAAAACATATAAATTGCAAGATAAAAATGATGTTTTTGCTACTGTATAACCATCATGGATTCAGATTCATTAGAGTTCTTAGGTAATTCTATAGTAGAATTTCTTAAAAACACTAACCATCCATTAATCAATCAGTAAATTTCTTAAAATTTTGATCATTCTTCAATAAATGAGTATGTCAGATTTTGCCACATCATCAATAACTTAGAAGAATATTGAAATGGTGCTGATAAATGTTTGTTTATGTTGATACCAAAGAATTTGCCACTTCTCTGCTAGACAAAGTAGGAAATCTAGCGTAAAAGGATTCACCATTATTACAGTATGATCACCATTTATAATACCAAAAATTTAAAATATTAATGAGGTGACAAAATCTAAATCACTCATTTTGAAAGCGAAGGATTTTATGAACTCTATGATCAAGTTATGTCTAGTGAGCATCCTAATCCATCCATCTCACACTGGAATTATCCTTTTCACTAATTATTTGGTTCTTTAAATTATAAGGGTCCATGTAATAGGGCTGGTTCTAAATCCACTGAGCAAAAAGTGAACTATTCTTTAGGCTTTGACTCAACAAAATAAAAGATTAAATGTAAGAACTAAAGACTTACCTTAGTTTTAAGGATTGTTCCATCAGCAAGATGCACCAGCTTGAAGAAGCCCGATTCTTCAATACAGACCACCTTGGAGGAGAACCTAATGGTGCCAGTTGGGAGTTCCTTTGCAAGGGCTTCCAATAGAAACTTCCTTTTCACACAGCGAACTTCATGCTCACCACTGTGCACATCATAGTTCACACCACCAAGCAATGGGTGTTAGCATTTAGTTACACTTAAAAGAGTAATTTTGAGTACAATACTATACCATTATATGAAGTGTGGAATACAAAAAGTGGGNTTTTTTTTTTTTTTTTTTTTTTAAGACAGGACTTAAAGCGGCGTGCTCTTTTGTTTAAGTAATTGTAGTGGCGAACTTTTATCTTGCTTGCTAAGGCGGGATGTTTTGACTCAGAAGGATCTTTTTGTGACAATTTTGACAGGCGCGTTACTGAAGGTACTTGTGGAGGCGGGTAAGGTTCGCTACAATATGTGTCAAAGGAATTTCTTAAAAGGGGAGTATTTATTATAAGTTCGCGCTCAATTTTATGGTGGAGAATTTGAGATGAATTGTGAGTTTCAGGTAGTCTTAGTGATTTATAATTTTTTTAATCACCAAATAAAGAATAAATATATATGGTTGGTACCTTAAATTGATAATAAAGAATAACAATCATGAAATTTGAAAAGATTCTACTTCTTTTTTATATAAAGGAATTAAATAGAAATAAATGCAAATCAATATTTTAAATAACGTACACTTTTAAGCCTTAAAATTTTGGGTTTATTTTGGTTCTTTGAGTTTCAAAGTTTTTATTTTAATCATTTTTCATATTGACACATTTGTTCATTTTTGTTTGAGTTCAAATCTTCTGTCCCACACTTCCTGCTCCACTATATACTTCACAAACAAAAACATGCCACATGTACATCTAATTTATTAAATGCTAAATTTATGTCTTCCATTATTTCAATTACCTAAATATGATATGTTATTTATTTATTTATTTTAGGAAATTGAAATAATAGAATGCATAAATTTTGCATTTAATAAATTAGATGTACATGTGGCATGTTTTTATTTGTGGAGTATATAGTGGAGTAGGAAGTGTGGGACAGAAGATTTGGACTCTCTTTTTGTTTGGTTGTTAAGTGCTCTTCGAGTCTATTTAGGATCCACTTATTTTATTGAAACTGAAAACATTTTGTTGAGAGTAATGTAAATAAAGGTAAATGTTAGTTGAAATAGTACAATAAGACCCATAAATAGTACCAAAAATATCCTAAATAGTAAAATAAGTTAGCAAAAAATAAGCTAGCCAAACAAGCACTTCATATTTAACTATTTTATGAAATATTGTATCTAGAATATTGTGGAATTCATAAATTCATATTGATGTATAACCAAAAATCACATCTATGGTTCGTCCAGAAGGGTCGTCCAGAGAGTTGCGGTTGGCCAAACATCAAGCCATCTTCAATTCGTCCAGATATCTCGTCCTTGGGATGTTGGGCAATTGATCACTCCAGGGAATCAATTGGAGAGAATCGTCCATGCACAAGGTGCATAGACGACCACACGACACAACAAGGAGTCGCCCATGCGCAGAGCACATGGACGACTACGCAAACACTTGGCGAACTTCGTAGCGGCTTATCAACCCGCGTTCATCGCCGCTAATCCCTCCACTGCATGTAACTTCCAACGGCGGTTATGATTTTTTGTAGCCGTTGAGGAGGTTATGTCCGAATTCCAAGATTCTATGGGAAGTTATTGAACTAGTAACCGCCCTAGAGTACCCTATATAAGGCCCGGTCTTCACCATGCAAAGGTATGAATTTCCTGAGATTTTACATTGAGCAAAGTTGAAACTCCATTAGAAGAGAAAAACTAACTTCATCATCGGAGGGTGTTTGGCCGGCTCACCCTGGTCACCCTTTGACTGCTTTCTCTCTTTGTAGGCCTCCGCTACCGCTGTAGTCCACCGAAGCCGAAGTGTTCAACTAACTGATTCCATACATCATCAGGTTTCATGTCATTATCCTTGTAATATCAAATGGGAACATATAAACTTACCACATCAGTTGAAAGTCTGATACATTTTGTGTACAAATGCAGAATTGATTAGAATTGTCTTAGAAGTTCTTAAAGTACTTTTTTGTTTTGTTTTTTTGTTACTAGAATTCCTAGTCTTTCTAAGAAAGGATTGAGAAATAGCCTATATAATGGCTTTATTGTAGTCGATAATATTGATAGATTTCAATAACATTCCAACTTTTTTGAAGCGCGATTGCTATCTCCTACGTAAGTGTGACTGCTTAGGAAAGCCTAGGTGTGATTGCCCAGTGTTTTATCTTTCTTTATTTGATGTTCTTTTTATTGTTTTAATACCAAACAGCCATCAACACATTCAATATCTCATCAAGAATCTAGTTTAGTGCTGAAATTCCTAAAAATCCTACATCAAATTTGGTATTAAAGCCCGTTCAAGCTTCTGTCTTGTGTTAGAGTAGCAGTTATTTGTGGGTTATGTTTGTTGACTAAGTACATTGATTTATTATTATTATCATCTACTACATGTGGGGTTGAAAAGGGAACTTAGTGGCATTAAGATTAGGGTCACCAATCCTTTCCTAATAGGTTGGGTTAGGTTAGGGGGAGCATTAAGATTTGTAGTGGCTTTGGGAATGGAAATAGTAAATCCTTTGAAAAGCCAACTATTTTTAGGTGTCAGTGCCTCTAGGGTGCTTCTGACGGATCTAGGGCTTTGTTTATTTAATTATTTATTTATTTTGGCCTCCTATACTTATTTCCCAAGGGTATTGGTGGAGTTATTGATTTCTCTGTGTCAAAAATAATTTTTGTGGGTATAAAGGTTTAGGCTTTTGAATGGGAATTGATATATAATGTAATTAATGGAAAAGAATGGAATATGAATTGATGTTCTTATTTTGTGTGAATGATGTAGAATGGAATACTAAAATTTGACGCAGATGGAAAATTGCAATAAAGAAACAAAGACAAAAAATGATAAAAAATAAAAAACCTAGGAGTCAGTGATGGGAACGTAACTAGCAATATCCTTGAAAGAGTTCTATAATTTGGGATGTTTCAGATGACGAAGAGTTCTATTGGGACCTTCCTTAGTCTAAAGTTAAATTTACTCTTATTTGATTGCAGTTTCTTGGAGAACACGCATGCCACGGCAACTGAGGTGAGACACAGGCCACAGGTCGTGGTAGGGGAGGTCGTGGGTTTGGAGGGCATGGATGCAGTGGAGGTCCTGGAGGTGGTCATGAGGATAAGGATGACTTGGGTAACTTCTAACTCTAATACCTCCAGTTCTTACTGACTTCCACTTCTACTACTTTGAGTTGTAATTTATTTAGAGGACGTATTATAGTAGCGAAGTATATATTGTTTGGTAAGTAGTTTTTAGGTTAATATGCATTTCTTTCTCTTTGTTATGGTATAATTAGTTACAATGTTCTCCCAAACTTTAAATATTAAAACTAAGCACTTTAAATATCAATCAACAGGTAAAGCTTTTTAAGTTCTTCCAACCAAAATATATGTATTGAAATGTAAGACATGCAAACCTGTTTCATTCATTCTTATAAACTACAATCACAATACTATTATCCACTTTTAACATATACACATCAATGCTAATATATTTAAGACATTGATGAAAAAACAGCAAGTCTATTCATTTTTCCATCGAGTATAAAGCACAATAATCTGTTTGCTAATGTAATTCCTTTTAAAAATATTTCTATGCGACCATGGAAATAAACTTAGAAGTATATAAGGAAAATTCAAAGTTGTAATCACATTATAAAGTTCATAAAATAATATCTTGTTTAAAAATTACTGGTAATAACAATGATAGATTACATACAGGTAAACAAAGCTGGACTTTGTAATTCAAAGGTTTTTTTAAAAAAAAATTAGTTAATTAAATATGCCAATAATGAATTAAAAAACAATTTTTATTAGATTTTATCAACAAAACAGGGTTTATATAGGGTAGTCTAGGTGTCCTAAGCATTAGTTTTATTGGGTAGGGTTTACACTTTACAATAGTTATTGGATTCTATGATCCCACTCAAACTGAGTTTCTACGAACTTACTTACGAATGAACCTCTCCTTTATATTGTCTAATTTCTAGGGTAATTATACATGTTGAATCTTGTGTTGAAAACAATGTTTTATTGTTATTGTATCAGCTTTGTAGCTGCTCTCTAACTTCTAGCTCTGTTCTTGCTTTGTTCTTGGGCTTGTTGTCTTACATTTTCAGTTGAATGAATGCAAACTGTTCCAATAAAAAATAAAAAAATAAATAAAAAAAGGAGTTTTTTGGATTTTTATAGTAATGCATAATCTCTTCCACTTTTAATCAAAAAATTTTCTCCATCCTAAAACATCAAATTTTATCACTCACCTTCAAGAATTTTCTTAAAATTTATTGTTAAAGTTGAAATAATTATTCAATAAAAAAAAATTACAGCAAATAGTAGACATTTTTTTTGGGGGCAAAATATGATACTTTCATTGCAAATGGAAAAATATGCAATCAGGAATAAAAAGTAATAATACCAGAAAATAAAGCAACCATGAGGCTACAACTGGGACGACATTTTCTGCGTGTGAGTGTGTAAATGAGAGGTTTCATTCCCTAAATTAAATCCTTGTAAAGGGTCAAATGCCATTGATTCATATCTAGGCTATAGATTGTAAGACATTTTCTGACTCAATCTCTTGTTGTCATCTTAATAAGTACAGCAATTTTGTACAGATGATGAGGCGTTGGAGGGCGACTGGGGCATGTACATGGATGGCACCGGGTCATTGCAATGCACGTCTGACGATGCTCCCAGCCATCCCACCTCACTGGCCATGACGATAGTGTAGAACACATCCTGTGCTCAGCTGGCCTCGGTCCCCACCACCCTCTCAGTTGTCTCCCTCATTGTTCAGCGGCTTTGTCAACGATGGTGGCTGTATATTTGTACCCACACCTGCCGACCGACCCCACCTGTAGTTCAGGTTGAGCCCACCTAGGACCCTTCACTTCCTAACCTCGACGAACAACTACACAGATCGAACAGATACAAAGTGAGAATATTGAGTCGGTACATGGGTTGTGAAGATCACTCTGCACTAACATACACCGCCCTGGTTGTGGGACCGATGACGGTAAATACCATGATTTATGGAAACATTTATGAAATCCACAGACTATGCATAATTATAAAAGATATACAAAACTCGTAAAGGAATTATTCCTATGTCTACCTCCACTATTATGTGTCCTAGTCTTCTATGTTCAGAATGATAAAGTAATTATTTGCACAGCTAGGACGACATCTTTCTTAACTGCTATTTGTTAATTAGAATGTTCAAATTAACAATCATGTGCTCAGTTTGCATTAAATTTTTTATTTAGCTAGTGCACCTCCATGCTATGTAAACCGTTTATCATTTACCTTAATAGAATGTCACATGACTTGCATATGATGTTGTTTGCTTTAAGCGATGATCATACTGAGATCAAACATTTTCTGATAATTAAATTAAGCAAAGGGTTTGTCAACTATTACTCACTTCACTTGGTAGATATTTCAACCACAGTATCATCAAATGCATAATCCAAGAGTCTTAAGTATATCCTCTATAGTATTGAACTATTATTGCCATTGTTGCAATGCAGTTAATCATGTATTCACCATCATTATTTGTGGTTGTAGAATTTGTAGTAGTCATGTGACATTGGAGGTGTACCCAATTCATCACCCAACTTATTAGTGCTGTCAAGGGTGATCAATCATTGCTATAGAATTTTTGTCCTTAGTTTTTCTTTTTTCATTTCACAAAATCCTCACAGAATCTGCCCAATGATGCAGCCTATTGGGACCTTTTACGCCTATTTAGTGGATGAGTAAAAGAGAAGCTATATAGCTCCTTTAAACTCTACTTTGGCTGTTAGGATATGTGTGCATTCAAGTAATGTGCTCTGCTTTGAATTTCAGGTAAGACAGACCGACAAAGGTAGCTGTGTGGAAATGAAAACAGCGTTGAGCTGTTGATGATGTGGATCATATAGGGGTAAAACCCTGCCCAATATTGTTAATTTATTTTAGTTTTTGATATTCATTTTTGATAATTACAATTCACAACCAAAAAAAAAAGAGAAAAATCAAAAACAATATTAGATAGTTGGGATTTTTCTTGGCTATAAAAGGAAGTGGTTACTTTGAAGCGACTGGATTTCTCTCTCCTCTCTCTAGATATAACATAAGTCCAGCATGGCATAGAAATGAATTTGCTTAGTTCTGTTTATAAATTTCCTTCCTTGCTTTAAGCTTTGTTTGATTTGCAAGACAGTGTTGGAAAAAGGTGCCCTTCATTCATTATTATTATTATTAAAAATCGGCCTGCACATCAAATTTGATCTATGAAATTTGGACACAGACACAACACAAGTGTCATGTTTCAATTTGGACATAGCATGTTAGAGACAGCAACTTGTTAAATTACATTAGGAAATACATATGTCGCAGGACCAACATATTGGTACAAAGAGAAGGCCTTTCTTTTTGTTGATTGGTAAGTGAAAAATATAAAATGTTCTACATTAGTTAAAAACCCTTCTAGTCTTGGTACAAAGAAAAAGGCATTGCTGGGTCAATTTCTTTTGGTCTTGTCTGTGATTTTAGAACCTCATTTTAATGATTTTAGGGGACAAGAGCATGTTGAGTGAGGATGAGATGCAAGCAGTAAATAAAGTTGATTAAGTAATTTGGAACTTAATTATTTGAAAATAAATTTGACAGTTTTTAGGCTACTTGTCAATTGTTTGTTATTGTCAAAGCGATCCACAATTGTTCTGTAATCAACAAATTCAAATTTATGCTGAGAGATAGTAATTTCAACCTCTTTTAGTTTAATAATAACTGTTGTATGTAGAAAGTTAACCTTCTTGTCTTTACTTATAGGCCGATAGCTATCTTTTTCCTTGTAAGTATCTACTCGAAAATTGGACAGTGAATATAATTGTCCTTCTCGTAGTTGTGCCTGAAACTTCTTAACATTGTTTTTTTGAATTGTACCATGTATTGTGTCATCAAATTACTTAAATAAGTAATTTGTTAGTCACAATTTTAGTTTTAAGGTGCGAGTCGAGTAAAGAAAATATGACAAAATATATTCTGAATTCAAATCTTACCTGTTCATCTATAAGAACCATGTCCAAACTGATTAGTTCTAGATTTTTTCGGTTGACAGCTTCCCACATTCTTCAAAGTCTAACTCTTACCTTCCATATACCACTATTGAGAAAATTCATCTCAACATGAATGCCACCTTCTCCAACCTTTCCCAAAAAAAAAAAAAATTTAGTAGCAAAATTTGGATCTACCAAACCTAGGTGCCTCAAATTTCCAAAATGTCTAACCTCAAATGAAAGCAACTCACAATCTTAATTCAAATTTATTAATATTTATGTAAGGTGATAGATTTCATTTTTTTTTCCCCGAAAAAATCAGGTCCAAAACTTGATTTAGTAAAATTCATCTCCAAAAAAAAAAAAAAAAGAAAAAGAAGAAAATCAAGTAATCAAACTCCAAATCTTTTATTTCTTAATCTTTAATTTTAATTTTATAGCTTAAGGGCTTCTTTTTTTCTATTTGTTACTATTCCCTTACTTTATCTCAAGAGTACTTGAAGCACAATGTGAGTCGAGTCTTGAGCAAATATCTAGTGAGTTTGTAAATTTTGTGATAAAACACCAAAAACTTGAAATTCATCATTACAAACAAATCTAATGGAATTGTTCAACACTAAAAATCTAACAAACTCCCCTGGCCACTTTGTGACAAAACATCCCAATACAGACTCATCTAGAGTAAAAAACTCTGAGAAGACTTGCTACTACTAAAGGGACTCAATTAAAAAAACAAAAATAATAATATAAAAAATATTTTTTTTTAAAACTTGTAACAAATAACTTGTTGAAAGCTTGAACAAACATATTAAAAATGCCTAGACAATTTAATAGGAATAAAGACAGGAACTGTAGAATCCAACAGCTTTACATAAAGCTTTGATAGGAAGCATACTTTTCATATGAATTTAGGAATATCAGAGAAACACAATCTTGCTATCAAATCAAATTCGTAGAGAGCATTAATAATTATTAGATAGCATATAGCCATGTGCTCTACAGCCTATAAAGCTGAGCAAGCTTAGATCTAAGTATGCATCCATGGTCAGAAAATATACCAATATTAATGCTCTAATTAGTTGCTTCTCAGTTTGGTTCCAAATAGAGTTAGCTTGGTTCTTTGTGTCTATGGCATCCCTTTTCTTTGTCGTTTGTTCTTTAGATTAGTTGTTGCGAAATTCTGTAAGGGGTTAAGAAACTGCAATCAAATAAGAGTAAATTTAACTTTAGACTAAGGAAGGTCCCAATAGAACTCTTCGTCATCTGAAACATCCCAAATTATAGAACTCTTTCAAGGATATTGCTAGTTACGTTCCCATCACTGACTCCTAGGTTTTTTATTTTTTATCATTTTTTGTCTTTGTTTCTTTATTGCAATTTTCCATCTGCGTCAAATTTTAGTATTCCATTCTACATCATTCACACAAAATAAGAACAGCAATTCATATTCCATTCTTTTCCATTAATTACATTATATATCAATTCCCATTCAAAAGCCTAAACCTTTATACCCACAAAAATTATTTTTGACATAGAGAAATCAATAACTCCACCAATACCCTTGGGAAATAAGTATAGGAGGCCAAAATAAATAAATAATTAAATAAACAAAGCCCTAGATCCTTCAGAAGCACCCTAGAGGCATTGACACCTAAAAATAGTTGGCTTTTCAAAGGATTTACTATTTCCATTCCCAAAGCCACTACAAATCTTAATGCTCCCCCTAACCTAACCCAACCTATTAGGAAAGGATTGGTGACCCTAATCTTAATGCCACTAAGTTCCCTTTTCAACCCCACATGTAGTAGATGATAATAATAATAAATCAATGTACTTAGTCAACAAACATAACCCACAAATAATTGCTACTCTAACACAAGACAGAAGCTTGAACGGGCTTTAATACCAAATTTGATGTAGGATTTTTAGGAATTTCAGCACTAAACTAGATTCTTGATGAGATATTGAATGTGTTGATGGCTGTTTGGTATTAAAACAATAAAAAGAACATCAAATAAAGAAAGATAAAACACTGGGCAATCACACCTAGGCTTTCCTAAGCAGTTACACTTACGTAGGAGATAGCAATCGCGCTTGAAAAAAGTTGGAATGTTATTGAAATCTATCAATATTATCGACTACAATAAAGCCATTATATAGGCTATTTCTCAATCCTTTCTTAGAAAGACTAGGAATTCTAGTAACAAAAAAACAAAACAAAAAAGTACTTTAAGAACTTCTAAGACAATTCTAATCAATTCTGCATTTGTACACAAAATGTATCAGACTTTCAACTGATGTGGTAAGTTTATATGTTCCCATTTGATATTACAAGGATAATGACATGAAACCTGATGATGTATGGAATCAGTTAGTTGAACACTTCGGCTTCGGTGGACTACAGCGGTAGCGGAGGCCTACAAAGAGAGAAAGTAGTCAAAGGGTGACCAGGGTGAGCCGGCCAAACACCCTCCGATGATGAAGTTAGTTTTTCTCTTCTAATGGAGTTTCAACTTTGCTCAATGTAAAATCTCAGGAAATTCATACCTTTGCATGGTAAAGACCGGGCCTTATATAGGGTACTCTAGGGCGGTTACTAGTTCAATAACTTCCCCTAGAATTTTGGAATTCGGACATAACCTCCTCAACGGCTACAAAAAATCATAACCGTCGTTGGAAGTTACATGCAGTGAAGGGATTGGCGGCGATGAACGTGGGTTGATAAACCGCTACGAAGTTCGCCAAGTGTTTGCGTAGTCGTCCATGTGCTCTGCGCATGGACGACTCCTTGTTGTGTCGTGTGGTCGTCCATGCACCTTATGCATGGACGATTCTCTCGATTGGATTCCCTGGAGCGATCAATTGCCCAACATCCCAAGGACGAGATGTCTGGACGAATTGAAGATGGCCTGATGTTTGGCTAACCCCAACTCTTTGGACGACCCGTCTGGACGAACCATAGATGTGATTTTTGGTTATACATCAGTTGCCCCCTTGTCCAGAGCGTCGTCCAGGGATATTATGGGGATTTTATACCATTTATGTGGCCACATGTCACGGTTTAATTCGTTGAGCAATAAAATCGATTGTGTTTCCCCACATGATTGCCACGTGTCATTTTCTTAATGGGTGGTGTCACTTCGCTGACCCCACTTTTGGGCCCTATAAATTGGTACATTCTCTTTCTTGCCCTTCACCTTTCTCATAAACTTCCTTCCGCTATCTCGTCCAAGAATCTCGTCTAGCGTTTCGTCCTAGTTCTCAGGTACTTCCTCTTCATTTTAGGTTTTCGTCTACACCTTTACTTTAGTTATGTCTTCGTCCAGTAGTACAGAGAGAGAAATAGATGAGTATCAAGACGTCTCGTTTGGAAGCTATGAGAGTGGTGAGAGTAGTACTAGTTTAAGTAGTAGTTCCTCAGACGAGCAGTATTCGTCTGGGGTGCCTGGCATTTCCTTAGAAGAATTTCAGGAAATGCAACGTAGGATGGCTTCTGGGACTGGGGCTAGCTCGTCCAAAGTGCCACCCAGCCCTCCTCAGGACGAGGAGGAGGAAAACATTATATATAGTTGTGCACCTGAGGTAGCATCCACTTTGGACGCTCCTAAGTTAAAAACATTAGTAGATAGATACCAAATTCCTACCGAGTTTAAACCTCGTCTGCATAGGGAAGGAGAATGGTGCTGTTCACCTTCTTCTGGTTTGGGGGTTTACTCGTCTTATCTCTTAGCTGGTCTAAGGTTTCCCCTCAAGTCCTTTTGTAGAGATCTCTTCCATAGGTTAGGTATTGGTCCCAATCAACTTAATCCCAAAGGTTGGAGGACGATAGTCGCCATGCAAGTGTTATGGCGTGAGGCACTGGAAGGGGATCATCCTATAACCGTGGACGAGTTCCTCTATTGTTATAAGCCTTCAGAAATTAAATAGTCAGCTGGTTTTTACCAGTTCTCGTCCAGAGGCTCTCCTTATAGCTTAATTAAGGGCCGTAGCTCGTCTGATAGGCTCTGGAAACAAGAATTTTTTATCATTTCTGGTAACTGGGCTGGAGACCCAACAGATGTTAGTAATGCCCCCTTCCCTCCTTTTACCAGCCCCATAGGTCGCCTTCGTCCTGAGGGTATGTTTTCTTTTCATGTGATTCACTTTGTTATATTCTCTATCTTTCATTCGTCTAACCATTTTTCTTTTGTTGGTGCAGCTGTTACTCGTCCACGTTTAAACAAAACAGTGCTCATGCAGATCAAGGATGATCCTTCCTTGAAGTGGCCAGAAAAGATAGAAAGGAGATCCTAACAAGCGCAATAAGAATAAATATTGTCGCTTCCATAGGGATCATGGGCATGACACGGATGAGTGTTATGACTTGAAACAGCAGATTGAGAATCTCATCAGACAAGGAAAATTGAGGCATTTCGTTGGAAGAGATCATAAAGATGAAAAATTGAAAGCAGAAGATGGAAGAATCATCACGGCCCCCACTCGGAGAAATAAGAGTTATCATTGGTGGGACGTCGACGGGGCAATCCTCCAAGGCGAAGAAGACATACCTCAAAGCGGTGCAGAACAGTCCAACTCTCTGGACGACCCCCAGGACGAGGAAACAGACGAACAACCATCACTTTTACGGACGAAGAAGCTGAAAGGATCCATCATCCGCACGACGATGCAATCGTCATTACTCTGCTCATAGCAGATTACAAAACCAGGAGGGTGTTGGTGGATAATGGAAGCTCCGCAGATATATTGTATTATCCCGCCTTCCAGCAAATGAGGATTGGACGAGATCAGCTTCGTCCTGCATGTTCGCCGCTGATAGGATTGGAGGAATGAAAGTGCAGCTGTAGGCACCATTACCTTACCTGTAGTAGTAGGGTCCTACCCGCAGCAAATAACCAAAGAAGTAAATTTCCTTGTGGTGGATTGTTCCTCCTCTTATAATGCCATCATTGGAAGACCAACTTTGAATAGTTGGAAGGCGGTACGTCTACCTATCATCTGTCAGTTAAATTCCCTACGGAGTGCGGGGTGGGGCAAGCACAAGGAGATCAGTTGGCAGCCAGAGAATGTTACCTAGCCATGTTGGCTGTGGATGAGCAAATGCAAGCTATGATTATAGAAGAAAGAAAAATTGTTGCAGAACCGACTGAGCTATTGGAAGATGTTTTATTGAAAGAAAATGATAGTGAGAATTTACTAGAATTGGGACAAGTATGAAGAAGAGGGCAAAAGAAGACCTCGTCCAGTTCCTAAAGAAGAATGCCGATGTTTTTTGCATGGAGTCATGACGATATGCCTGGTATTGATCCAAGTGTAATCACTCATCGCTGAACGTATCCCCCTCATCGAAGCCTATTCGTCAAAAGAAGAGGGTGTTTGCCCCTGAACGGAGAAGGCTATCAAGGAAGAGGTTCAAAAGCTAACTGCAGCACAGTTTATCCGGGAAGTCCTACTACCCAGATTGGTTGGCAAATGTAGTAATGGTAAAGAAGGCGAACGGCAAGTGAAGGATGTGTGTCGACTTTACTGACTTAAACAAGGCTACCCCTAAGGATAGTTATCCTTTACCCCGTATTGATCAATTGGTTGATTCTACAGCTGGCCATCAACTGTTGAGCTTCATGGACGCCTTCTCAGGATATAATCAGATAAAGATGGACGATGCAGATCAGGAAAAGACATCTTTCATTACCAGTCAGGGTTTGTTTTGTTATAAGGTGATGCCCTTCGGTCTGAAGAACGCAGGGGCAACTTATCAAAGGTTGGTGAATCACATGTTTCGTCCACAGATAGGACGGAATGTGGAAGTGTACGTGGATGATATGCTTGTGAAGAGCTTAGACGAAGGTAGCCACTTGGATGACCTTCAGGAAACCTTTGAAACGCTTAGGCGATACAAGATGAAGTTGAACCCAAGTAAATGTGCATTCGGAGTATCGTCGGGAAAGTTTCTAAGATTTATGGTTTCAGAGAGAGGAATTGAGGCAAATCCAGACAAGATCCAAGCCATATTAAATATGGAGCCACCGAAGAACATCAAGGAAGTCCAATCCTTAACTGGACGAGTTGCAACTCTGAACAGGTTTGTCTCAAAAGCCACTGACAAGTGTTTACCCTTTTTCAAAATCCTCAGGAAGGCATTTGAATGGACGGACAATTGTCAAAGGGCCTTCCAGGACCTAAAGCAATATCTTACCACAGCCCCGTTGGTAAGTCCATCCGTGCTCGGAGAAGAAATATATTTGTATTTAGCAGTATCCTCACATGCCGTAAGTTTAGCGTTGATCAGAGAGGAAGAAAAGGTACAGAAGCCTGTGTATTATACTAGTCGGGCACTAAGAGGAGCAGAAGGAAGGTACCCATTGATAGAAAAATTAGCCTTCACGCTAATAACAGCCTCAAGGAAGTTGAGGCACTACTTTCAAGGTCATGTCATCAATGTCATGACTGATCATCCACTCAAGAAGGCAATGAACAAACTTGAAGCTGCAGGACGATTAATTCAGTGGGCAGTTGAGCTTAGTGAATTTGATGTTCGGTACCGACCGAGGAATGCAATAAAAGCTCAAGCCCTGGCAGATTTCATTGCAGAATTCACTCCAAGTTATGAGGACTTGGATGCGAAAGAAGATAGTGAAAGGTGGGTCATCCACGTAGATGGATCATCTACATAGCATACAGGAGGCATAGGAGTTGTCCTGCAGTCGCCAGAAGGAGACAAGCTGAAGTGCAAGGTTCTCTTGCAATACCAAACTACTAACAATGAAGTAGAATATGAAGCCCTTCTTAAAGGGTTGGAGTTAGCCAAATCTGTAGAAGTGGACTCAGTACTCGTTATGGGAGACTCATAGCTGGTCATAGGCCAAGTAAATGGGACGTGTGAAGCCAAGGAAGATAGAATGAAAAAATATTTGAAGAAAGTATTACGCCTTGCAAAGAAATTCAGGGAAGCTAACTTTGTACAAATCCCAAGGGAAGAGAACATGGAAGCGGACACTCTAGCAAAGGAATCCTCTGCCAATGAAGCAATGGACAAGTTTGATGAAATACGATACATGCCCAGCATAGATCTCCCAGAAATGCTACAAATAGAAGGTGAGGAGAATTGGATGACCCCAATAGTATCATACCTGAGGGACAGAAGGCTTCCAGAAGGGAAGGACGATGCTCGGAAGCTCAGGGTTAGATCGGCCAGGTACATCCTCATGGACGAGGTTCTCTACAAAAGAGGTTTTTCACAACCATACCTAAGGTGTTTGGCCCCAGACGAGGCTAATTATCTACTAAGAGAAGTTCATGAAGGAGCGTGTGGTAACCACTCGGGGGCCAGATCACTCGTCCACAAGGTCATCCGTGTAGGGTATTATTGGCCAACCATCCAAGCTGACGCTAAGGCGTATGTTAAGGT